>NW_024097741.1:0-138217 GCF_016545835.1 Crotalus tigris
GCATGCCGTGAGTCTGTAGGGGTGGGGGCTGAGGCGGGAGACTGGCGGGGCAGAAGCTGTCTTGCCCAGAGAAAAGGTTACCCACTGGCTGGGCTTGCAACTGGATTGCCACTCCTGGGCTCCGCGGCCTTCTCCTCTTTCTCCTTCTGCTACCTCTTCTTCCTCCTCCTCTTCCTCCTGCTACCTCTTCTTTCTCCTCCTCTTCTTCTACACTTTCTTCCTCTCCCCCTTCTGGCACCCCAACTGGCCTCACATTGCCTTCGCACAGCTCTCCAGGTTTGCAAAGGCACGCCAGGCGGGCTTGTAACTGAGGGCTTCCCCAAAGTCTCATTTTCCTTGCTGTGCAAATAGGGGTGGGAGAAGCCACCTTCCCCCTTAAGTGCTGCGTCTCCAAGGGAATCCCTCTCTAGTTTGAACGTTTTCCAAGATCTCTGGACTCCATTGTGTTGCAACTTATGTTTTTCGCTTTTGTTTTGATGTTTGATGCCTCATGTGTTTTTCTACACTCTGCCTACTTCTTGCAGTCTGCTTTGGTGTATGTGATTGTCTGTTTGTGTGTGTGTGTTTAAAAGGCTTTCACTGCGTGGTAATCAAGCCTTTGCAAGCTGAGGGGGCTGCACACAAAGAAATGTTTCTCTATGCAGAGTTGGTTTGTGCTCTCTCTCTCTCTCTCTCTCTCTCTCTCTCTCTCTCTCTCTCTCTCTCTCTCTCTCTCTCTCTCTCTCATGATTTTCTCAGCACTTCTTTAATGTGCTGGGTCTTTGGCTTCTTTTGTGGAAGGCTGTTGGGATTATCTCTTCTCCCCCACTTCCTTCCTACTTAGAAACAGAAAGCCACTGGTGTAATCTGGAAGGGAAACACCGTGCTGAGCCATTGAAAAGTGCAGGCAGCGGTCATTCAGCCTCTTTCTGCTTCTATGGGGGTTTTGGTTGCGGGGTTTCCTCTGGAGCAGAAGCAGAGCGTCTTCAAGTGAAGGTTTCTCTCTGTCTTCCGATTTCCCCTCCCCTGGAGCAAAAAAAAGCCTCTTCTAGTGAAGGCTTCCCTGTGTGTCATCCTGACACCATCCTCCCCCCCCCCCGTGAAAAACTTGTCTTCCATGAAACCAGTGCCAAAAGGGTTGGAGACTCCACTGGTTTAAGTAGCAATTCTCTTTGTCTTTACTCAATCTTATATCCTGGCAACTCCTGGACTATTCCCTGCAGTTTTCTTGACAAGATTTTCAGAAGTAGTTTGCTGTTGGTTTCTTCCTAGGGCTGAGAGGGAATGACTGGCCCGAGATCGGGTCTATGACAACTCGCCACAGCCAACTTGCCATGGCCAACTCACCACGGTCAACTCATTGTGGCCAACTCACCAGAGGTCAACTCGCCATGGGTCAACTCACTGCGGGACAAGAGTTACACAAATATCAAAGACATGGTGGAATAGAATCATTAGAGAAAAGTTACAAAAGGAGGGACAAAATGAAATGTGAATGACAAAAATTACAAATTATTTTAAATAATTAAATTGAATTGTTAAATTGTCCTGAAGCGAGTTGCCCCATGCAAGTCGGGCATGGCATGTTGGCTGTAGCAAGTTGGCCCATTCTGCCCAAGATCACCCAGCTGGCTTCATGCATAAAGCAGGACTTGAGTTCACCATCTCCCCATTTCCATTGTCATCCCTTTAATCACTACACCAAACTGATTCTCAAGTAATAATTGGACAGTTTCTAATCAAAGTTTTTTTTTGGGGGGGGGGAGAATCCTAATGATAAGAACAGCTTGAGAATAAAACACATTGCCCAGAGAGATGATAGGCAATTTTGAGGGATGCTTTAATTTGGGTTCCAGCAACAGAGAAGGAAATGGTGTGTGGATATTTGCAGCCAAGATTACATCAGCATAGTGATATGCACACAGTGATGTCATGACACAAATCTTATTGTTATTTCTGATGGAAGCTCATATTGTAAATTGTGGGTTTTGTATCATGACAACTTGATGGACATATCATCATGATATGCCCTACCTCTGCAGACACCCTTGACTTACAAATATAAACAGCTCCTTCCAAGTCTACGATTCTATGCTTCTGTAAATCACAGCATATTGATTACTGGTTATTAAACAAAAACTCATATCCTGCATCACATTTAAATTTAATCTTAGCTTAGTTCAGATGATACCTTGAAGTTTAGATCAAACACGATGTTCCCTTCTAGGTTATCCTATGATTGACTGTCAGTAAATAGCTGAGCATCCATGCGTATAGTTTAATTGTAGAGGAGACCCTTTGTGTAAACAGAAAGGATGTTGTGAGTCAGAATCCTTCATCCCCAGGTATATGGAAGGGCTTCCTATTGCAGATAATCACACTCCCACGAACGACCTGATCTTATGGGATGCCATCACTGCAATTCAGAGGGGTGAGACTGCTTTTGATCTAAACATGAAGATAGTATTGAACGTGATTCCAAATTAATATAAAAGCACCTTGTCCTCTTCCTTTTGCCAATAACTGTTCAATAAAACCTCTCATGATCATAAAGAAAGTATATGGGTGCATTCATAGATAACAAATTATGTTATCTAGTTGATATTTTCTATTAGTGAACACCCTTCCCAGAGCTGTATAAGACCCACACTTTGAATAATGCCTCCAAAACTATATAGCCTTTCATTTGCTTTCATTAACCTGAATCCTGTCTTATATTGTGCCTTTTTCTACTCTGATCATAAATCTGAATGAGGAAGGGAAGGAGAGATTTGCCCAGACCTCAGTTTTGCCTATTTCAGGGAGCCAGTAAATTTATTAGATGACACTAGGCAAAGCATCCTTTTTTTTATAGCTGTCCCCAAGGCCCTTTAGGATGTCTTTTTCTTACAAACTCACTACTCCGTGTTTCTTCTTCTGTAGAGAAGTGAAATCTCTGCCCTGTTATTACTCAACATCTACTTGCCTGAAACTAGGAAGGGTCTCAGTGTCTAACTGCTTCTAGTAATTCTGCTGGTGACGGCAGCTGCTGCTTCCTGGATATCTTAGCTAAGCAGTCGGACTGGTTGGCTGTAGTCAATGGTCCCTGCAGGGGTGGCTACAGCTTTTACTGTTCAAGCATCTCAGGCAAGGCATGAGAGAGTTACTCTGATTATTAGATGGTTGCTTCATTGTGTATTTAACCACAGCCCTCTTGCCTCCCTCCTCAGAGAGGGGAACAGCACACACACACATCAGCAGATGGACCTTAATTGGATTGCTTTGGTTATGAGGAGCTGAGCATGCAACTGAGACTAAGAGAAAGTTGGATTAAAGAAAGATCAGGAAAGTAAAGTAAAGATTGCGAATAAATAATAATGGAGAGATTTTGGTCATATCATTGTTAGCTAGTCAAACAACAATCTCTCCTTGGTCTCTTTAGATGTATACAGTTGCACATGCAGTACAGATGTGATTTTCAAAGCATCAAATAGATTTATCATGGCTCATGTAACCCAATATAATAGTTAATCATACATAAAATATAATTATGAAGATTTAAACAGCAAAACATTTGTGCCTGCTTCAGTTGCTTTGAAAGAGGTCTCACTCCTTCAGGGGGCAAATATGGAACTTTTCAGATAACATACCTGGTTTGGTCATTGGGCATAGGGACCCTATGCAAGTATAGATTCTGCAAAATGGTTGTATTTCATGTAAGATTTAGAAAGTACTCTCCGATTTTTTTGTTTAATTTATAATTTTTAATTGTTTCATTGTATTTTAATGGTTTTGTTTTTAATTGCTTGGATTGTTCTGGTTTTTTGTAATTTTAATAATAATAATAATAATAAAGTTGGAAGGGACCTTGGAGGTCATCTAGTCCAACCCCCTGCTCAGACAGGAAATGCTATACCATTTCAGACAAATGGCTGTCCTGTCTCTTCTTAAAAACTTCCAGGGTTGGAGCATTCATCGCTTCTGGAGGCAAGTTGTTCCACTAATTAATTGTTCTGATGGTCAGGAAGTTTTTACTTAGTTCTAGGTTGCTTCTCTCTTTGGTTAGTTTCCATCCATTGCTTCTTGTCCTTCCTTCAGTTGCTTTGGAGAATAGCTTGATGCCCTCTTATTTGTGGCAGCCCCTGGGATATTGGAACACTGCTATCATGTCGTCCCTCGTCCTTCTCTTCATTAAACTAGACATACCCAATTCCAGCAACCGTTCCTTATATGTTTTAGCCTCCAGTCTCTTAATAATCTTTGTTGTTCTTCTCTGTACTCTTTCTAGAGTCTCAACATCTTTTTTACATTGTGGTGACCAAAACTGGATGCAGTATTCCAAGTGTGGCCTTACCAAGGCATTGTAAAGTGGTATTATCACTTCACATGATCTTGATTCTAACCCTCTGTTAATGCAGCCTAGCACTGTGTTGGCTTTTTTGGCAGCTGCAGCACATTACTGGATCATATTTAAGTGATTGTCCACTAGGACTCCAAGATCCCTCTCACAGTTGCTACTATTGAGCAAGGTACCACCTATATTATACCTGTGCATTTGGTTTTTCTTGCCTAAATGTAGAACTTTACTTTTAATTCTATGTACCACCCAATGTGTACCATCATCCATATATGGGCTGTACAGCTATATAAATGTAATAATTCATAAATATTCATAGCCATAAGCTTTATTCTAGAGGACTATGGTTGGATCTAGTTAATATGTTATAAGTCAGTATTATTATTAACTTCAGTATTAACTTCAGAAATTAATTATACCAGTACTGATGAAACTTTTAAATGATGTTAAGAATTAGTCTTTTTCAGACTTTTTAAAAGAAAGTAATTTTTGCAGCATTGGATGTGATTTTCTTCTTATATTGTTAGTCTGTCCTCAGTGCCATATTTTGGGTTGACCTTCTGTATTGCACAGGAACCAAACTACAGTATCCTTTTTTACAACCCTGTTCATAGTTACTGAGGAGCAGTTCACAATTTATTGTTTGCCTTTTTTCTCTTAAAGTGTCAGGGCCTGCTTCAATACCTCATCCCAAGACAGTAGAACTCTTGGAGACCGTTTCTTCCAAAAGGAGCTGTTATTAGGAGAAGCTGATAGCAGGCATAATAGACAGGATCTGAGGGTTTTCCGCCAGATCGATAGGTTAAAAGTATCCCAAGCATAACTCCACCCCATAGTTCATCTGGTCAGTTCAAATAGGCCAATCTCCAGGTGTTAAGTTCGTTGTGGGAAAAAGGAGATAACATTAGGCCGTCTCTGGGCTGCAGCTATATTTAGGCGGCTCTTCGCACCTTCCCTTGCAAACGGGGAGATAAAACAGTTGCTGGAGGTACATTCCATTCTCCTTCCCCCTTTACTAGCTGACAACCAGGGAGAGAAAGTTCACAGATGAACAATTGCAGAAACAGCAAAGTGTTACATTGTACAGATAGAGGACAACAAGGCAATAACCGTCAAGAGCTTCCCCCCTCCCCTCCAGGAGTATGGCAGAATTCAGGGAGAGAAGAGAATGCAATTCGGGTTCAGAAAGAAAGAAAAAAGGGCCTTTTAAAAATATGGGTTCTGACATAAAGTCTCTTTAGAATATACCTGCCAATGAAAAATGTTTGGTCACTTAATGTTATGAAATACGATAGAGCAATAACACACTGTGTTTTCAGCATCCATCCAACTACAGGAGATGGATTTGAAGCATTTGTCTTTAACACCTGTGAAGCTGTATTATTTAGAGTGCACTTCAGTAGTCTTGTTTATTACTGTAAGATTCCATAAAGTTTTTAAAATGAACTACAAAATTCTGAAATAGTTTTCCTACTATAATCGTTGGTGCAAAAAAAAAAAAAAAACCAAACAAGTGGTCTACCAAGGGCTAGTCTGCAGTATTTCTTGATTTATCTTTCTGTTAACGGTTGACCCTAAAAGGCAGAAGCTGTCCACCACTTAAGTACAGTATCTTCATTATCAGTTCTAACCATGGTTGCCTGTTATCATTACTTTGCTTGTTGTCTTCTTTACATTTAATTTGGTCTACTTTGGGCTAGTTGTTAAGGTACCAGGCTAGAAAATGAGAGATCATGAGTTCAAGTCCCACCTTAGCCATGAAAGCCTGCTGGGTGATACCAATAGCAATAGACTTATATACTGCTTCACAGTGTTTTACAGCCCTCTCTAAGAAGTTTACAGAGTCGGCATGTTGCCCTCAACAATCTGGGTCCTCATTTTACTGACCTTGGAAGGATGGAAGGCTGAGTCAGCCTTGAGCTGGTGAGACTTAAACTGTCAAAAGCCAGCAATCAGCAGACGTAGCCTGCAGCACTGCATTCTAACCACTGCGCCATCACGGCTCTTAATCTTGGGCCAACCACTTTATCTCACTTCAATCCACATCACAGGGTTGTTGTTGCTGTGGGGAAAATAAGAAAAGGAAGATGTGTTGTCCTTGTGTGTTAGAACATATCTAACTGACATGGTTCCGAAAGAAAGCAGATTTTCAAAGAATTTTGAGGCTTTTTCCTCTAAAAGAATCTTTTATTATTCTGCATAGCTTCGGCACTAACAAAGTTAAGCCAGAAACTGAATCCTCCCTCCCCCAAGCATCTGTAACAAAGCATAACTCACTCCTTCATTTTACAGTCATCAATCACATTCTCCAATTAATGTGAACCGTGAGGTGCCCTGACCTTGGCCACACTGTGCCCAGACATTGTTATGGTTGACTTGCATACTTTCCCACCCCTTAACCTACTGCTATCTGTCTTAACTCTAGAAATGCTACTCGGCTAAATAAAACAGGTTTGCTTCTTCATATATGGCAAGCAAGAACATACGATGTTAGCAGTCTTGACACTAACACATATGTTCGCTCCCTTGAGTTACTTGTAAAAATAAGGCAGGATATAAATAAATAAATCCCTATTTTTCACTGTGCTCCCTAATTTTATTTATGAAAGACATAGGAATTATAAAACTTAAATCTTTCTTCTCCATTTTTTTTATTTTTAGCTCATTAAAGTCAGCGGGGAGATTTTGTCTGATATGTTGTTTAAGGCATCGGGCTAGAAATTGGGAGCCTGTGAGTTCTAGCCTTGCCTTAAGCACAAAGCCAGCCAAATGACTTTTGGCCAGTCATTCTCTCTCATCTGTAGGGGAAAAAATAGTCGCAAACCACTTCTGAAAATGTTGCCAAAAGAACTGCAGGGACTTGTCAAGGTATCTTATTGTCCTCATCAAAAATGCATCCCCAGATCAAGAAGCCACAGTATGGACAGAACAGGGTGAAACAGATAGGTTGGCAAAAGAGTGTGATAGCACTGCATACCTTCCCCTTTTTTATTCAGTATTAAGCTGAATACATATTAGCTGGATTAGAAGAAGATTGGAAGAAGATGAACATGGTTTTAAAATTGGAAGAAAAAACATCTCTAACATCGCTACCCTGATAGCTAAACATACTGAGGATGTGCAAGCTCTAGTAATAAATGCCCCTGAGTACAGTGAAAAAAAATGAAACTAAAATTAAATATAAAGAAGATCAAATTAATGACAACAGGTACAACTGATAATGAATTTATCAAAGTGATTGACAGCTTCTGTCTTTCAACTATCAACAGTAAAGGAATACGTTTTCAAGAAATATGGTAATGAAGCTATGAAGGTTTTGGAAAAGATATTCAAATGCTGTGATGGGTCTATACAAAGATCAGAATCGCACAAGCCATGTAATATCCTCTGATAGTTTATGGAAGCAAAAGTTGGATGTGAAGAAGCAGGATAGGAAGAGAATTGATACTTACCAGTAGGGTTTTGGATAGAACTGAAGATGTTGGTTATCACCTTTAAAGCCCTTCATGGCATCAGGCTTAGCTAGCTGAAGGACCAATGCTCTCCTATAAGGTCTATTCATCCTGTGCAATACGGCATGCTCCAGATCTCATTGTTAAAAGGGTGTCATCTGATGCAACCAGGCAGTGGACCTTTTTTGTCGCTGCTTCTGGTCTCTGAAAAAAAGATTTCTCCAGTGATCATGTATCAATCCCCCACTGATTTTTGTTTTTTAAAAAAGCTCTTAAAACCTATTTTTTTTCTCCATGCCCAGGATTAACTTGGATGGCAAGGTCCTTTAGAGTTTACTTTTCTACGTGGAGTTATTTTTCTTAATCGTTTTATCTATTTTTAATATGTCACCTAGAGTTATTTTTTAATTGAGCAACCTTACAAATGCAAAATAAAAAGATAGACAGCAGACCAGCACGCAGTGTAGGGCTGAACTGTAAAAAAAGAAAGAAAACCTTGCTCTTAAATTGTTTTTCAGAGCAAAAATGTATCTTCTTAAAACAAGATAAGAAGTTTTAAAACAAGATGAGAAGTTTCTTTGCAACTGTCATTTTTTTAAAACAAAAAATGTTTTCAACTTGTCAGTCCAACTGAAATAACCTGACTCTAAAAGCAAAAACAAAATATAGCTTTTCAGTTCGCAGTGTTAAAATATAGTCTGTAAGGTTTTTAGATTTAATATTTGAACTTTTAATGATTTTCTTCCCCACCTAGGAAGGTTAATGCCACTGATTTTTTTTCTCAGAAGTACAGTATATTAAGGCTTAATACAGCAGTTGGATGATTATGATATAAAAAGAAAAATGGAAGGCAGTCTGCTGGAACACCTGTCTGGCATAGGGGTGGGTTGGGCTCTTGACAGCTTCACAGAGCAAGAATTGCAGTCATTCCTGGATCCTCCATCTCCTGCTGTGTCAGTAAACAGTGATTATTTCAGGACATGTGCAGCAGGAGAGGGTCCTTCCTTTGCTTCCT
This sequence comes from Crotalus tigris, assembly GCF_016545835.1. Lineage (NCBI taxonomy): Eukaryota > Metazoa > Chordata > Lepidosauria > Squamata > Viperidae > Crotalus > Crotalus tigris. The sequence continues at coordinate 8,783 of NW_024097741.1, forward strand.
TCTTTGCTCTTTTCAAGAAAAGCATGAACAATTTCTTTATAAATTGACTATTTAGCCAAAAAATGAGATGATATGCAGCGGTTGCTTACTCAAGCCTTAATAGGGAATGCAGGGAGTGCCTTTCTGCCTGTCTTTACTCCCTTCTATTGATCTCAGCTCCTCTTCTTGGTCTGTCTGTTTGGATGCATAGAGAGGCAGAAAAAAGAGAGACAGAGAGCGTGTCAAAGAAAAAGCCACTGCTGCTGGGGAGATAACTGGCAAGGAATGTCACTGTCTGCCAGGTCTTCTTCCGATAACCAGCTGCAAATGGATGATGGTGATATTTAGCAGAGGCAAACTCTCCAGCCATTGCTGCTTGCTTTTCTCATTCCTTATTACTTTGTTGCAAGCCCAAGCATGTCATTTGACACCCAGGATTTGGCCAGGTTAAAGTCCACAGTTTAAATATGTGTTGAGTGAAGATGGACTTCCTTTGGCTGATTCTCCACTGTATATTAAGACAAAAACAGCAGAGTGGGAGGGGAAGAGAAAACAAACTTTTTCATTTACTCATTTTGCATAATAATAATAAGCCCTTTGTTATCAAAGTATAACATGTATACAGTGAAATTGACTAGCCTCCCTCTGTGCCCCCTCTCACCACAAACTCACGGTGACTACACCCTGTGAACTAATTGCACATCACACCAGCCTCGCAAGTCTGTCATGCATAAAATTATAAAGTCATGCCCCATTCAGAAGCCTAATAGCCCATGGATAAAAGCTGTTCTTCAGCCTGTTGGTACGGCTGGCTATGTTTCTGTATCTCCTACCCAATGGTAGGAGAGTAAAAAGGTACCAACCAGGGCGTGAGTCATCCCTGAGAATTTTTCTCACTCTACCAAGGCAATGGGCCCTGGTGATGTCATCCAGTGGAGTCAGGGAACAGCCCAAGATGTGCCATGCTCACCACTCTCTGCAATACCTTCCTGTCCGCGGCTGTCAGGCCAGCATACCAAACCACAATACAATATGTGAGAAGGCTTTCAATAGTAGACCAGTAGAAGAAGGTCATGAGTCATCGTTCTACCCTGTTCTTCCGCAAAACCCTGAGGAAGTGGAGTCTCTGTTGGGCCCTTCTGGCTGTATTAGTTTTCCAGGTAAGATCTTCACAGAGTTATGATTATACATCACTACAAATCCTTCCCACTTTCCTCTAAGCTAGAATTTGTCAGTCTTGTCCTCTGAAAGCCTTGAGGGGGGATTCTGGGAGCTGAAGTCCACACATTTTAGAATTGCTAAGAAACACTGCTCTAAGCTAAGAGCACCAAAGACTGTAACTTTTTCTCTTTTCTCTAGCTCCTTATTCAGTTTGTTTGCCTGGTATGTATTTTTGTCAGCTTTTGAGATATGGTAGTCAATATTCCAAATGTGATCGTGCAAATGCAGTCTATAGTTATACATAGATTTGTATCAAGATGTTAGCATTGGTAATTTTATTTTCAGTCTCTTTCCTAATGCTCTTCAAGATGAAATTTGTTCTTTTCAGAGAAGTTTAATAATAAGTTGATCTTTTTATTGTGCTATCTCTTGTAACTCAAGACACCTATTTTCTAGTCCTTTATTTCTTGCTTGTCTTTTATTCTCAATAAACTGAGCCCTGAAAAAAAGAGTAAGGAAACCTTACCATATTGTTCTCTTTCATAGCAAGGATGAAGTGGATCACTCATTATCACTGATAGCCTGTAAGGCCCGTGGAGTCACTATCATTCCCACACGAAGTCCTGAAAGTCAACTTGGTTTTGTTGTTTCCATAACTCTGGATATTTTAGGACTTCAAGGTTATTGATCAAATTTCATTCTGTCCAGCTTCTCTTTGCTTTACTCTATGAATTGGCATAAAGCAATTGTATTGCATCTGCCATCATGCTATTTTCTTGTGCGGTATCACAACTGTAGTTCTTTTTGACTGCGAACTTAGCAACCAGCTGAAGCAAGACAGGATTGTGGCCCTCCTTGTTTTTGTCATCCATGGTTGTTGATGGAAAAAGTTAAAGATTATAGCATTAGCTAAGATGATAGCATTGGCTTCCTGGCATCCCGAGATTCATTTCTGTTCCCCCAGGCAAGAAGCACCATTCAAGCAGATGCCATTACAGATCAGCAGGCTGTGATGGAGGAACACAACAATCTCTTTATCTTGCTGCATGGGAAGAATCTGCAGTAGAATCAATAGTAGCCTCTGTGTCCTTTGTATTCTTTGTGTTTGTATTTTCGGCTCAATGCATTATAATAACTGTTTTCATTGAAACCGTAGTAGAGAAAAGTTTAGAGTAGTTTAAATTTGATGTTGTGCTTTCTATAGAAAGCCACATGCTGAAACTGATCATGACTGCAAATTATCAGAAGATGTGCTTCTGTCTTCGATATGCGATTGAAATGTTTGTGATCAATATATTTTAAAGTAGAACCCAAATAACTTTTGGGGGGTTTGTATTCACCCTGTGAAATATATAGTGCTTTGTACCAGATCTGAATATTTAGTTGGTTTCGTGCAGAAATCCATTATGAGCAACCATACATATTTTAACCTTGATCAAATAAATCCACTTGATTTTCCTTTCATTTACATTAATAATCTTGATCTTTAATCCTTGTCTCTTCTCAGAAATCTCTTCACAAGTTCAATATACATACTTGTTGTGTAAATCCAAGATAAGAAAGCTGTTCAAGTTACTTTTCTAATTTATTATTTGTATATTCCCTTTAATTTATTTATTTATTTATGAGACTTATATACCGCTTTAAGTGCAAGCACTCTCTAAGCAGTGTACACCAGTTATGAGACTTATATACCGCTTTAAGTGCAAGCACTCTCTAAGCAGTGTACACTAGTAAGCAATGTGTGTATATATATATATATATATATATATATATATATATATATATATATATATATATATATATAATAAAATATAAAAATGAACACTAGGGTAATAAAAACTAAGGAAGTTTTTAATAGGTTAAAACTATAAAAGTTTTAAAAAGCGCCAAGCTTTCGCCGTCACCTGCCGGCATCCTCAGGGCTGGCGTGCCAGAGAATGAGAAGGTCTTTTTATAGGCGTGCCGAGGTTTGCACTCGGCTCCTTGATCTTGTTATGGGGCCTGATTGGTTCAGCCGTATGTAGTTGGCCTGCACTTTTTTTCTCTTCTTAGTTATATTTTTATCCTCGTCCGTCTCCAGTTCTCCCAACCTCAGATTAGCTGAATGGCAATTCCAGTTATTTCGGTTGCTTTCATGTTCCGATCTCCCCTCAGGCTTGGGTGGTGGTGGACGTTCCAAGTTCCTTTCTCCACCCCGTTCTGTCCGGTTGCTACTTTTAGAGTCCCATATATTTCCGGTCTCAATGCTTTCGGTTTTAATATGTTTATCATCCTGGTAATCCCGTAAATTGTTACGAGTCTGGTGTAGTGTGGGGGGGTATTCCGCATGGTGGAGGGGTCGTCTCTTGTTCGTTGTCATGCCCAGCTGTCTCGCACGTGTCTTACTCCGAGTGCTCAATCCTGGGGGTGTGTGCACAGCCATCGAGGCGTGTCCCTCCTGGTTACAGTGTTCTTCCTCAGTTCTCCCCTTTTTTACCTTGTTGGCAGCGCTCGCGTATGTTCTATGGGAGTCCTCAGGATCGTCAGGTAGGGGGTATGACAGCTCGATCTCTCGCCCCCTGCCGCTCTCCGACTTTCCTTCCTCCTCTCTAGCGGTATGTAGGGGTTCATCATCAACCACCTCCCGTGGTTTGTCCTCGTAGGAGCTGATCGTTCCAGCTGCATGGGGGGGTCTTCTCCTCCTTTCCCGACCAGCTGCGATGTTTCTTTTGGTGTGTGGGCAGGCCATTGCGTTTGGTGATTCCTCCGCATTTCCACCTGCCGTATCTTCCCTCATCTCCTCTTTGTAGCCGGGGGTCCGGACCTTGGTTCCTGTCCCTCCCCTGATCTTCTGGAATTGCGGCAGTCCCGCGGGGATGGTCGAGGTGCCTCGCGTTTGTTTCCCTTCTTTCGAATTGCACCTGATTCGTTGGGCGGTGCGGGTGCTACCCAGATTGTTATCAGGCCGTCGGGGGTGTTGCCGCTGATTATTGGCACTCCATGATCTTAAGGCTAGATAGGATGGGCATAGGTCAATGTGCCTATTAATAGACTTACTGTCTGAGAAACCGTACTAACAAGCTCCTAGATGACCTCAAACGTAAGGGGAGGATGGGGGAAGAAGTGCTGAGAAGGATCTGCCCTGGTGACTCAGCACTCGCCAGATTCTATGGCTTACCTAAGATACATAAGCCCAATGTCCCCCTCCGCCCCATTGTAGCATTTAGGGGTACCCCCATCTCTGAACTTGCCAAGTGGCTGAGCGTTCGCATCGGCCACTTGGCAAGTAACAGCGACACCACCGTAAGATCGGCGGAAGAATTCCTCAATAGAATAAAAACCCTGAAGGTAGAAGAGGATGAGCTCATGGTCTCCTTTGACGTAGTTTCCTTATTTACGTCCATCCCGCAGAAACTTGCGGTTGAGGTCTTAAGAGACCGGCTTAACCAAGGAGACCATGGGCAACACCAGGACTCCCTTCAAACGGAGGACTTGGTAAAGCTCATGGAAATATGTCTTAACACCTACTTCACCTTCCAGGGGGTTATATATGAGCAAATTAAAGGAACACCTATGGGGTCGCCGATCTCTAGTGTGGTTGCAGAGATGGTACTCCAGCAGCTGGAACACATAGCGATGGCCCAACACCAACCAAAATTTTGGGCCCGCTATGTGGATGATACGTTTGCGGTCATTAAGAAAAGACACAAAACTGAATTTATGGGCATCCTGAATTCGGTATACCCGGACATCCAATTCACCATGGAGGAAGAAGATCAGGGCAGTCTAGCATTTTTGGATGTACTAGTGCAGCGCCAGGTGGATGGATGTCTAGCTACCAGGGTATACCGAAAACCAACGTGTACAGAGAGGATTCTCCACTTTAGGAGTAATCACCCGATGGCCCATAAAGCCAGTTGTGTCAGGACGCTATTCAAACGAGTGGAGACACACTGCAGCACCGTCAAAGCCAAAAAAGAAGAGAGAAACCACCTCTTCCGAATATGTAGAGGCAACGGCTACCCGGTTAAAATTATTAATCAGTTCAGGAGACCACCTGGACTCCGGAGTAACCCTGCATCTCAAGAACCCGTGCCTCAAGCCACCACACGTATTGCCCTCCCCTATATCCATAACGTATCGGAAGCCACAGCTAGGATCCTGGCACCACACAAAATACAGGTGGCCCATAGACCCAACCAAACACTGCGAGCGGCCATAATGCGCCCTAAGGACCCGCTCCCCAGTACCGAAAGATCAGCAGCCGTCTATAGGATTGACTGTACGGACTGCCAATGTAATTATACTGGGGAGACTGCTAAACGCATTAAGACCAGGGTCCATGAGCACGAATTAGCAGTGAGAAGGAGAGACTGTCACTCCCAAATATGGGCCCATATGGTGGATCTAGGCCATAAGTTTAACTTTAGTGACGTCAGTGTATTGGCAAATGATAACACCAAAGGGGGCCGCCTTCTTAGAGAGGCATGGCTCTCAGACAGTAAGTCTATTAATAGGCACATTGACCTATGCCCATCCTATCTAGCCTTAAGATCATGGAGTGCCAATAATCAGCGGCAACACCCCCGACGGCCTGATAACAATCTGGGTAGCACCCGCACCGCCCAATGAATCAGGTGCAATTCGAAAGAAGGGAAACAAACGCGAGGCACCTCGACCATCCCCGCGGGACTGCCGCAATCCCAGAAGATCAGGGGAGGGACAGGAACCAAGGTCCGGACCCCCGGCTACAAAGAGGAGATGAGGGAAGATACGGCAGGTGGAAATGCGGAGGAATCACCAAACGCAATGGCCTGCCCACACACCAAAAGAAACATCGCAGCTGGTCGGGAAAGGAGGAGAAGACCCCCCCCATGCAGCTGGAACGATCAGCTCCTACAAGGACAAACCACGGGAGGTGGTTGATGATGAACCCCTACATACCGCTAGAGAGGAGGAAGGAAAGTCGGAGAGCGGCAGGGGGCGAGAGATCGAGCTGTCATACCCCCTACCTGACGATCCTGAGGACTCCCATAGAACATACGCGAGCGCTTCCAACAAGGTAAAAAAGGGGAGAACTGAGGAAGAACACTGTAACCAGGAGGGACGCGCCTCGATGGCTGTGCACACACCCCCAGGATTGAGCACTCGGAGTAAGACACGTGCGAGACAGCGGGGCATGACAACGAACAAGAGACGACCCCTCCACCATGCGGAATACCCCCCCACGCTATACCAGACTCGTAACAATTTACGGGATTACCAGGATGATAAACATATTAAAACCGAAAGCATTGAGACCGGAAATATATGGGACTCTAAAAGTAGCAACCGGACAGAACGGGGTGGAGAAAGGAACTTGGAACGTCCACCACCACCCAAGCCTGAGGGGAGATCGGAACATGAAAGCAACCGAAATAACTGGAATTGCCATTCAGCTAATCTGAGGTTGGGAGAACTGGAGACGGACGAGGATAAAAATACAACTAAGAAGAGAAAAAAAAGTGCAGGCCAACTACATACGGCTGAACCAATCAGGCCCCATAACAAGATCAAGGAGCCGAGCGCAAACCTCGGCACGCCTATAAAAAGACCTTCTCATTCTCTGGCACGCCAGCCTTGAGGATGCCGGCAGGTGACGGCGAAAGCTTGGCGCTTTTTAAAACTTTTATAGTTTTAACCTATTAAAAACTTCCTTAGTTTTTATTACCCTAGTGTTCATTTTATATTTTATTATGAATATCCCTAGGGTTCACATTTTTAACCTTTTTAATCGCGAATATATATATATATATATATATATATATATATATATATATATATATATATATATATATATATATATATATATATATATATATATGTTTTCTGAGGTTTTCGCGGGTATTTGTATATAGGTCTTTGGTTGTTCGGGTTTTCTCCCGCGTAAAATTGGAAGTGTCTTGGCAACGTTTCGACGAAGTCACATTCGTCATCTTCAGGCTGGTGATTTTAGCTTCTTGCTTTGAGCAGCAATGTGTGGTTTTAGCTGTTTCTTCCTTTTAACTGCCAGTGAGGGTATGAACTGATTGGATGGGAGCTTGGCTGTGTTCTGATTGGGTGGAGGAATTGGCCCTAATCAGAAATGAACTTCACACAAAAAGATTCCTCCTAGACCGAATTAACAAAGATCTCCTCACACTCCACCTCAAACTCAGCAACAAGATCCACCCCGCACTTTGGGACAAATCCAAACAACTCGCCGTCTGGAGAGCCGAAACACAGACCACCCTCAAGACAGATACACACACCAACAAACTCCGAAGACTACAAGAACGCCAGAAACAAACCCCTCCTCCCTCACAGCCACACATGAAACAAACAGTGCATAACATCTCAGATAGGATCCTCACCAAAGCCGAAACCAATGTCCTTTCCAAAGGATTCAACTTTGCAGTCGCTCCCAAACACATCCCCACTGAAACCATTATATGTGGAGTTGAAACCAGCCTGACCAAAATCAACCCCGATGACGCTAACAAAATCAGACTCAAAATCACCAACATCCTCTGCACCAGCAAGCCACCCAAAAGCAACTTACCCAAAGAGGAACAGACAGCACTACGTAACCTGAAAGAAGACACCAGCATAATAATCCTACCAGCAGACAAGGGCAACGCCACGGTGGTTATGAACACATCTGACTACCAAACCAAATTAACCAACCTACTCCAAGACTCCACATACAAACCCCTAAATACAGATCCCACCACCTACCTGGAAAAAACCACCAGAACCAAATAAAAGCCTCCCCCATTAGCGAAGAGATCCAGCAAAGAATCATTCCCAGAGAGAAATCATCCAGATGCCCCAAACTCTATGGTCTCCCCAAGATACACAAAGAAGGAACCCCACTCAGACCTATAGTCAGCTCCATAGGCTCACCTCTACAAAACCTAGCCAAATTTCTCGCCAAACAACTACAGCCCTATGCAGAATCCATCACCTCACACGTAAATAACTCATTCCAGTTTATAGAGATCATAAAGAAACAAAGCTTACAGCCCAGCGACCTACTAGTGAGCTTCGATGTCATATCCCTCTTCACCCAAGTGCCTATCAAAGAAGCCTTGACAGCTATTCAAAACAAATATAACCCCCCCAAACACATCTTAGATCTGACCAACCACTGCCTATCCAACACATACTTCATCTATAACGGACAAAAATACAAACAAACAGAAGGAGCACCCATGGGATCACCCCTCTCACCTGTCATTGCCAACCTCTACATGGAACACTTTGAAACCCAAGCTCTAGAAAAATCGGATCACAAACCCAAACTCTGGCTCAGATACGTAGACGACACCTTCATAATCTGGCCACATGGGAAAGAAAAACTGGACAACTTCCTCACACACCTCAACAGCCTACACCCCAAAATACAGTTCACCATGGAAACAGAAGCTAACAACCAACTTCCCTTCCTGGATGTCTTAGTCTACAAGAAATCCAATGGCTCCCTAGGACACACCATCTACCAGAAGAAAACACACACAAACCGCTATCTGCACGCTCTCTCACACCACCACCCAGCACAGATCAACTCTGTAGCCAAGACACTCATCTCCAGAACAAAACGCTTAGCTGACGAACAACACCTAAAACCCGAACTACACACTCTCACCAATGTACTAACATCCAATGGATTCCATAGAAATAAGATTACAAACCTAATCCAAAAAGAAACCCCCACCAAAATCCAAGACAAAAAACAAGAAAACGGCAAAGCCCTCCTCCCATACATAAAAGGCACCACAGACAGAATCAGTAAGATCCTTCATAAACACAACATCAAAACAGCATTCTGCACAAACAGAAAAATATCCACCATCCTTAGAAACCCCAAAGATAAAATTGAATTAGAAAATCAAGGAGTATACGAAATCCCATGCACCACTTGTCCCACCACATACATCGGACAAACCAACAGAAGAATAAGTGCACGCATTGAAGAACATAAGAACTCAGTCAAAAAAGAGGAACCAACATCTTCCCTGGTCCAACACCTTAAAGCCACAGGACACGAAATTGACTTTAAAAATACCAGAACCATTGCCAAAAGTGAACATTTTAATAACAGAATAATCAGAGAAGCCATCGAGATAGAAAAACGCCCACACAGCATGAACAAGCGAGATGATACCTCCCGCCTACCAGCCATTTGGAAACCTGCCCTTATTGACAAACGACTCCCTAACCCCAAAATCTTAAACCCCTCTGCAACTCAGACTAACCTGAGCACAACCAAACAGAACACTCCCCCAGCCAATCAGAGCACAGCCAAGCCCCTAACCATTCAGAACACACCTCCACCCAATCAGAACACAGCCAAGCTCCCATCCAATCAGTTCATACCCTCACTGGCAGTTAAAAGGAAGAAACAGCTAAAACCACACATTGCTGCTCAAAGCAAGAAGCTAAAAACACCAGCCTGAAGATGACGAATGTGACTTCGTCGAAACGTTGCCAAGACACTTCCAATTTTACGCGGGAGAAAACCCGAACAACCAAAGACCTATATACAAATACCCGCGAAAACCTCAGAAAACAAATATCGAACCTCTACGGGGAGGAAATCCACCATCTGACCAGGACCTATGAAAAACTTGAAGTCCAAAGAGCTTCCATTTTATGTGACCTCGCATTCCTACGTAACTGCCGAGATCAAAATCTAATCCCCACATGTTTCCAACTGAAATTCCACTCCAACTCTGCAGCCACCAAACGGATCCTGAAAAGAACAGAATTGGCCCTAATCAGAAATGAACTTCACACAAAAAGATTCCTCCTAGACCGAATTAACAAAGATCTCCTCACACTCCACCTCAAACTCAGCAACAAGATCCACCCCGCACTTTGGGACAAATCCAAACAACTCGCCGTCTGGAGAGCCGAAACACAGACCACCCTCAAGACAGATACACACACCAACAAACTCCGAAGACTACAAGAACGCCAGAAACAAACCCCTCCTCCCTCACAGCCACACATGAAACAAACAGTGCATAACATCTCAGATAGGATCCTCACCAAAGCCGAAACCAATGTCCTTTCCAAAGGATTCAACTTTGCAGTCGCTCCCAAACACATCCCCACTGAAACCATTATATGTGGAGTTGAAACCAGCCTGACCAAAATCAACCCCGATGACGCTAACAAAATCAGACTCAAAATCACCAACATCCTCTTGTCAGACCCAGCACACTACCACCCTGGCCGCTGCCAACCTGGCCGGCTGCAGCCTCCAGCCTGCGCCGACGGCGAACGCGTCCTAGCGGTTCCGGCGGAACGGCACCCACACCGCCGGCGTGATCCGCGTGCAGCCAGCTGAATGTGCATGTGACGACATCACGTGAAAGCCAAAACGGAATGGGGGTTGCGGGCAGGAGCTATGCATTGACGCTGGGTCTGACAGGATCTAATATCAGTTAGGGCGTGGGAACCGGACTTGTTTCACGGGGCTTGCTGCTGTGGGACTGACTGACTGAGGATTTGTTTCATGGGGCTTGCTACGGTGGAGGTTAACACAGGGTGGGGTGGATGGGTGGATTATAGGCGGGGTTTCCTTATAAGGCTTGATGAGGGTGTGTGCTATGGGTGTAGTCCGGGACGGCATATAGTGCGCGGGGTTGGAGCCTCCCCCAGGGTAAACTTTGTTTCCTGCAACGTGCAATAAACTTTGTTGGATCCTGGAGCGTGCCTGGTGTATTGTTTGCCTGATTCACTCAAGGACGTTCCTTACAGTAAGTTTACCCTCACTCATCCTTTTGCTTGCTGCTCGACGCCGGTTACCTGCAGTGTTATGGCGGAGGGAACACAAGGGGCAGACCCGGTGGAGACCGCAGAGGCGGCGGAACCCGACGAACAGCTGGAGAGCCCGGATGTCGGCAGCGCAGCAGTCGAGCAGCCAATAGTGCGGCCAAAGGAGAGGGTTCGCATTCCGGAGATGCTGGAACCAAGTTTAAAGCCGCAACGCCCGGGGGGGGGCGAGGCCGACTGGTGGCTAGGTTCGGCGTGGGGAGGACCAGAGGACAATAGGGGGCGGCGGTTAGCGCCGAGTTTCACCGGATGGAGGGAACGTCGGGTGACTGGGGATCTAGAGGAGGAATGGAGCTGCTCCACGGCTCCAGGACAGTATACCTTAGATGTGCTAAGAGAGCAGTTTGGAGAACGTCTCCACCCCGCAACACTCCGTAGTCCTGTTAGGGACAGTCCGTCCTATGCCTCCCGTTTCCGTCTGTCCAGTCCAGGATTGGATTTAAAATCAAGCGACCAGTTTGCGTTCCAGGACCCTGGCCCGGGGCGGGTTGAAGCGGAACGACCCCGTTATAGCCTGGGACCACGCCCGGCGGCAGGACAATCTTTAGGTACTGACAGACAAAGGGCAGGGTCCATGGGGGAGGGGTTTCGCCCTACACCTCACCCGGGGATTGCCCCCTTCGGAGGTCAGGCGCCAGCCCCATGGCCACAGAACATGGTATGGAACCCCCCCCCCGATCGCCCTCACATTCGATGGTGACTCAGATCGGCTAGCAGTGTTCCTGAGCCACGTGCTAAACCACTTGGACCGCTATACCACCTTATATTCCTCCAATTGGGCGATGGTGGTGGCGGTCACAGCATGCTTGCAGGGTGAAGCCGCTGCTTGGGCCGCAGATCTATACAGCGACCAGGCCGGAGAGTTGACCGACGTAGGGCTGTTCCTCGAGGCGCTGAGAGCAAGGTTCGACGACCCAACCCGGTTACAAAGAGCTGAGGCCCAAATAGTGGGGTTAAAGCAGAGGGGTAGACCGGTGAAGACCTATATCCGCGAATTCCAAAAGGCAGCTGGGAGGCTGAGGTCGTGGCCGGATCGGTTACTGATTCACCACTTCCAGGCTGGCTTGGATGCGGACATACGTCGCGCCTGTGCGGTGAGAGGAGTTGTGGGACGCCTGGCTGACTGGTTTAAAGCAGCCCAGGAGTTGGAATTTGGACTGAGGGACCGTCCTGACGTACGTGCCGACAGGCCGCCCGCACGTCGTGCTCCGGACCGATCCGGGGAGGGCAGTACACAAGCCATACCGGGTACCACCCGGCCGAAGCCCGTATTCAGGTGCTTCCGCTGTAACCGGCCGGGTCACCGGGCCGCGGAGTGTGGGATAACAGATCTAACCGAACTGACCGGGACGCCAACGGCAATCGGAAGACCGGGCGTTACGCCGAAGAGAACTGCAGAGAAGTCCCGGGTTGCATCCCAGACGGCTCAGACATCGTTCCACCAAACCCCTGGTGATACGACCCCAGTGCTCCACGAATATGAGGAGGAAGGCCAGGTGGAGGATCCTATGGTAAGTGAACCGATAGTCCCGTTTAACATTCCGATAACATTGACTAGCCCGGTCACTGGGGAGACAAAATCATTCCAGGCTTTGGTTGACACTGGCTGCACCAGATGTCTCATTAGCAAGGAGGTGGTGTCCCAGATGCATATCAGGGTGACCCGATTGAAGTCCCCCATTCGCTTCGAGCAGGTGGATGGATCCGTATTAGGAGGGGCCCCGACTACGCTTGTGACTGAACCCGTTAGGATGGAAGTAGCCGCGCATTGGGAGATGTTGAGATTCATAGTAGTTCCATCCATGTCAGAGGCTATTATCCTGGGGTTGGCGTGGTTGGATAAGTGGACACCAACCATATGGTGGGCAGATGGCTCCCGCCATCTACGCCTCACAGCAGGCCCTCAACCACCGGTCCCGGAGCGGTATAATAGCAACATGAAAGGGGAAGGGGCAGATCACATAACGGAGGGGAACCAGAGCGAGTACCCAGCAGTGTACGAGGATCTTGCTATGGTCTTTAGTGAGCGGGAGTGCGACAGCCTGCCTCCCCATAGGCGTACAGATTGCGCGATTGAACTTATCCCTGGGGCGAAACTACCAAAGGCCCGAATGTACCCAATGACGTTTACGGAGTTACAGGAGATGAGGCAGTACGTGGATAAGAACTTAGCCAGAGGATTTATAGTACCAGCACGGTCCCGGATGGCCGCCCCTGTACTGTTCCAGGGAAAGAAGGATGGGGGTTTAAGATTATGTGTCGACTTCCGCGGTCTCAATGCGGTGTGTATAGAACAGGTGTATCCCCTGCCCCTTATAAAAGATCTTCTGACCCACTTGGCTACTGGAACCATCTTCACAAAGCTGGACCTCCGTGAAGCTTACTACAGGGTTCGCATCAGGGAGGGCGATGAGTGGAAAACAACCTTTAACTGTCCGCTAGGCAGTTATCAGTTCAAAGTAATGCCATTCGGGTTACAAGGGGCCCCGGCTGTGTTTATGCAGCTGATCAATGAGGTGCTGCACGACCACTTATACAAGGGTGTCCTCGTGTATCTGGATGACATCTTAATCTACTCACGATCACTAGAAGAACATGTGGAATTGGTGCGCATAGTCCTACGAAAATTGTTAGACGCTCAGTTGTACTGTAAAATATCGAAATGTGAATTCCACAAGGAGCGTATTGACTATCTTGGCTTCAGAGTGTCGGCGGCAGGGATAGAAATGGATCCCAATAAAGTAAAATGCGTATTGGAATGGCAAGCGCCAAAAACCCGTCGTCAGCTACAGCGGTTTCTAGGATTTGCAAACTTTTACCGGCAGTTCATCCCCTCCTTCGCCGACGTGGCCCTGCCGCTGACTCAGCTGTTGCGCACCAAGCGAGTAGCCGGAAAACCTCGCCCAGGACAACCTCTTGTCTGGACTATGGCCTGCCAACAGGCTTTCGAGTCCCTTAAGGGACTATTCGCACGAGAACCCATTCTGATACACCCTGATCCAGGCCGACCATTCGTCGTACAGGCCGACGCCAGCGATGTCGCCATTGGGGCGATATTGTTGCAACGTAATAAAGACGGACTTCTACAACCGTGCGCCTACACGTCCAAAAAGTTCACGGACACGGAACGCCGCTGGGCAGTGTGGGAGAAGGAGGCGTTTGCCGTGAAATGGGCCCTGTCGACATGGCGTCATTTGCTGGAGGGCGCACAGCATCCCTTCGAGGTGTGGACAGACCATCGAAATCTAGCGGTCCTCCAAACCCCAAGAAGATTAGCACCCAAACATGTGCGATGGGCGCAATACTTCCAACGGTTCAACTTCCACCTGAAAGTCGTTCCGGGAGGAAAGAATTTCCTGGCCGACGCGCTATCCCGGCTGCCACAGTACAATAGTAACAGAGAGCAGGTGATTCACGCTATCATACCTCCGTGTGATCCGGGTCCCGGCCTGCCTGAGAAGGGTGCACAGTTAGGAGCTTTCGAGGATGGGCTGAGATCGGCTTTGTTAACAGACCCCTGGATTTTAGCTAACCCTGGGGTCTTGAGTCGTCGTGATGGGTTGGCCTGGTATGGGGATAAGCTATACGTTCCGTTGGCACTAAGAAACCGAGTGTACCACAGATGTCATGACTCGAAAACGGCCGGCCATTTTGGATTCGTAAAGACACTCCATCTAGTGAGACGTCAATTCTGGTGGCCAGGGATGAGGAAGGATGTTGAGGAATATGTCAAACAGTGTCACCTTTGCGCTCAAGCGAAAACGGTACCGAAAAAACCCATGGGCTTACTACAACAGGTATCGGACCCGGACCGGCCATGGCAGGATCTCGGGATGGACTTCATTGTGGACTTGCCAAACGTGAGGGGTTACACGGTGATCTGGACAGTGGTGGATCTTTTTTCTAAGCAGGCCCACTTCATCCCCTGCAAGGGTCTGCCATCTGCAAAACGCCTGACGAAATTGTTTGTACAACATATTTACAGACTACATGGGGCACCCCGTCGAGTTATTTCAGATCGTGGTGTGCAGTTTACAGCCCGCTTCTGGCGAGGTTTCCTAGCCAGTATTGGAACCACACAAGGATTGAGCTCGGCATACCACCCCTGTACCAACGGGGCGGCGGAACGGGCAAATGCAGCCATTGAACGGTACCTGCGCTGTTATGTATCGTATCAACAGCTGGATTGGGTGGACTATGTTCCATTTGCTGAACTGGCATATAATAATGCAGTGCATAACAGTACCGGTCTAACCCCATTTCAGGTTGTTTATGGGTATGATGTGATCCCCTTACCCGATTGTGTGTCACCAGACCCCCCTCTACACCGATCAGAGGGGTGGTTTGCTCGAGCAGGCCAGGTGTGGCGTAATGTAAGGCAGGCATTAGACCAGGCGACACAGGTGGCTAAGTACCACGCCGACAAGAGACGTCGACAACCGTCCAATTCCGTGTGGGGGATAAAGTATACTTATCAACCAAATATGTTAAGTTGCAGGTCCCCTGCAAGAAACTGGCACCAAAATATATCGGGCCCTTTCGCATAGCACAAATCATCAATCCGGTAACAGTGAGGCTCGAATTACCAAAGCTTCTAGGAAAAATGCATCCGACATTTCACGTAAGTTTATTGAAGCCGGTGGGGAGGACATCCCATGGACAACCCCCAGGCCCTGTCACCCCAGGACGGTACGAAATAGAGGACATAGTTGACTCGCGACTACGGGGTAATAGACTATACTACCTGGTCGTGTGGAAGGGGTATCCTTTGTCTGAAGCCTCCTGGGTATTGAGTGGGGATGTATCCGCCCCCGAGCTAGTTAAAAGGTATCACAAAAGGGTACAACACGGAGCGCGGCGGGGGCAAGGGGACGGTTGATTGGTGTATCTGGCCAAAAGGTACACGCGGTGACTCATCTATTACCTTTGTTTCAGGGGGAGTTGTGGTGAGGGGAAGCCGAATGTCAGACCCAGCACACTACCACCCTGGCCGCTGCCAACCTGGCCGGCTGCAGCCTCCAGCCTGCGCCGACGGCGAACGCGTCCTAGCGGTTCCGGCGGAACGGCACCCACACCGCCGGCGTGATCCGCGTGCAGCCAGCTGAATGTGCATGTGACGACATCACGTGAAAGCCAAAACGGAATGGGGGTTGCGGGCAGGAGCTATGCATTGACGCTGGGTCTGACAGGATCTAATATCAGTTAGGGCGTGGGAACCGGACTTGTTTCACGGGGCTTGCTGCTGTGGGACTGACTGACTGAGGATTTGTTTCATGGGGCTTGCTACGGTGGAGGTTAACACAGGGTGGGGTGGATGGGTGGATTATAGGCGGGGTTTCCTTATAAGGCTTGATGAGGGTGTGTGCTATGGGTGTAGCCCGGGACGGCATATAGTGCGCGGGCTTGGAGCCTCCCCCAGGGTAAACTTTGTTTCCTGCAACGTGCAATAAACTTTGTTGGATCCTGGAGCGTGCCTGGTGTATTGTTTGCCTGATTCACTCAAGGACGTTCCTTACACCTCTGCACCAGCAAGCCACCCAAAAGCAACTTACCCAAAGAGGAACAGACAGCACTACGTAACCTGAAAGAAGACACCAGCATAATAATCCTACCAGCAGACAAGGGCAACGCCACGGTGGTTATGAACACATCTGACTACCAAACCAAATTAACCAACCTACTCCAAGACTCCACATACAAACCCCTAAATACAGATCCCACCACCTACCTGGAAAAAACCACCAGATCCAAAATAAAAGCCTCCCCATTAGCGAAGAGATCCAGCAAAGAATCATTCCCAGAGAGAAATCATCCAGATGCCCCAAACTCTATGGTCTCCCCAAGATACACAAAGAAGGAACCCCACTCAGACCTATAGTCAGCTCCATAGGCTCACCTCTACAAAACCTAGCCAAATTTCTCGCCAAACAACTACAGCCCTATGCAGAATCCATCACCTCACACGTAAAAAACTCATTCCAGTTTATAGAGATCATAAAGAAACAAAACTTACAGCCCAGCGACCTACTAGTGAGCTTCGATGTCATATCCCTCTTCACCCAAGTGCCTATCAAAGAAGCCTTGACAGCTATTCAAAACAAATATAACCCCCCCAAACACATCTTAGATCTGACCAACCACTGCCTAGCCAACACATACTTCATCTATAACGGACAAAAATACAAACAAACAGAAGGAGCACCCATGGGATCACCCCTCTCACCTGTCATTGCCAACCTCTACATGGAACACTTTGAAACCCAAGCTCTAGAAAAATCGGATCACAAACCCAAACTCTGGCTCAGATACGTAGACGACACCTTCATAATCTGGCCACATGGGAAAGAAAAACTGGACAACTTCCTCACACACCTCAACAGCCTACACCCCAAAATACAGTTCACCATGGAAACAGAAACTAACAACCAACTTCCCTTCCTGGATGTCTTAGTCTACAAGAAATCCAATGGCTCCCTAGGACACACCATCTACCAGAAGAAAACACACACAAACCGCTATCTGCACGCTCTCTCACACCACCACCCAGCACAGATCAACTCTGTAGCCAAGACACTCATCTCCAGAACAAAACGCTTAGCTGACGAACAACACCTAAAACCCGAACTACACACTCTCACCAATGTACTAACATCCAATGGATTCCATAGAAATAAGATTACAAACCTAATCCAAAAAGAAACCCCCACTAAAATCCAAGACAAAGAACAAGAAAACGGCAAAGCCCTCCTCCCATACATAAAAGGCACCACAGACAGAATCAGTAAGATCCTCCATAAACACAACATCAAAACAGCATTCTGCACAAACAGAAAAATATCCACCATCCTTAGAAACCCCAAAGATAAAATTGAATTAGAAAATCAAGGAGTATACGAAATCCCATGCACCACTTGTCCCACCACATACATCGGACAAACCAACAGAAGAATAAGTGCACGCATTGAAGAACATAAGAACTCAGTCAAAAAAGAGGAACCAACATCTTCCCTGGTCCAACACCTTAAAGCCACAGGACATGAAATTGACTTTAAAAATACCAGAACCATTGCCAAAAGTGAACATTTTAATAACAGAATAATCAGAGAAGCCATCGAGATAGAAAAACGCCCACACAGCATGAACAAGCGAGATGATACCTCCCGCCTACCAGCCATTTGGAAACCTGCCCTTATTGACAAACGACTCCCTAACCCCAAAATCTTAAACCCCTCTGCAACTCAGACTAACCTGAGCACAACCAAACAGAACACTCCCCCAGCCAATCAGAGCACAGCCAAGCCCCTAACCATTCAGAACACACCTCCACCCAATCAGAACACAGCCAAGCTCCCATCCAATCAGTTCATACCCTCACTGGCAGTTAAAAGGAAGAAACAGCTAAAACCACACATTGCTGCTCAAAGCAAGAAGCTAAAACACCAGCCTGAAGATGACGAATTGACTTCGTCGAAACGTTGCCAAGACACTTCCAATTTTACGCGGGAGAAAACCCGAACAACCAAAGACCTATATACAAATACCCGCGAAAACCTCAGAAAACAAATATCGAACCTCTACGGGGAGGAAATCCACCATCTGACCAGGACCTATGAAAAACTTGAAGTCCAAAGAGCTTCCATTTTATGTGACCTCGCATTCCTAGTAACTGCCGAGATCAAAATCTAATCCCCACATGTTTCCAACTGAAATTCCACTCCAACTCTGCAGCCACCAACGGATCCTGAAAGAACAGAATTGGCCCTAATCAGAAATGAACTTCACACAAAAAGATTTCCTCCTAGACCAAATTAACAAAGATCTCTCACACGCCACCTCAAAACTCAGCAACAAGATCCACCAGCACTTTGGGACAAATCCAAACAAACTCGCCGTCTGGAGAGCCGAAACACAGACACCCAAGACAAGATACACACACCACAAATCCGAAGACTACAAAGAACGCCAGAAACAAACCCCTCCTCCCTCACAGCCACACATGAAACAAACAGTGCATAACATCTCAGATAGGATCCTCACCAAAGCCGAAAACAATGTCCTTTCCAAAGGATTCAACTTTGCAGTCGCTCCCAAACACATCCCCACTGAAACCATTATATGTGAAGTTGAAACCAGCCTGACCAAAATCAACCCCGATGACGCTAACAAAATCAGACTCAAAATCACCAACATCCTCTGCACGAGCAAGCCACCCAAAAGCAACTTACCCAAAGAGGAACAGACAGCACTACGTAACCTGAAAGAAGACACCAGCATAATAATCCTACCAGCAGACAAGGGCAACGCCACGGTGGTTATGAACACATCTGACTACCAAACCAAATTAACCAACCTACTCCAAGACTCCACATACAAACCCCTAAATACAGATCCCACCACCTACCTGGAAAAAAACACCAGAACCAAGATAAAAGCCTCCCCCATTAGCGAAGAGATCCAGCAAAGAATCATTCCCAGAGAGAAATCATCCAGATGCCCCAAACTCTATGGTCTCCCCAAGATACACAAAGAAGGAACCCCACTCAGAACTATAGTCAGCTCCATAGGCTCACCTCTACAAAACCTAGCCAAATTTCTCGCCAAACAACTACAGCCCTCTGCAGAATCCATCACCTCACATGTAAAAAACTCATTCCAGTTTATAGAGATCATAAAGAAACAAAACTTACAGCCCAGCGACCTACTAGTGAGCTTCGATGTCATATCCCTCTTCACACAAGTGCCTATCAAAGAAGCCTTGACAGCTATCCAAAACAAATATAACCCCCCCAAACACATCTTAGATCTGACCAACCACTGCCTATCCAACACATACTTCATCTATAATGGACAAAAATACAAACAAACAGAAGGAGCACCCATGGGATCACCCCTCTCACCTGTCATTGCCAACCTCTACATGGAACACTTTGAAACCCAAGCTCTAGAAAAATCGGATCACAAACCCAAACTCTGGCTCAGATACGTAGACGACACCTTCATAATCTGGCCACATGGGAAAGAAAAACTGGACAACTTCCTCACACACCTCAACAGCCTACACCCCAAAATACAGTTCACCATGGAAACAGAAACTAACAACCAACTTCCCTTCCTGGATGTCTTAGTCTACAAGAAATCCAATGGCTCCCTAGGACACACCATCTACCAGAAGAAAACACACACAAACCGCTATCTGCACGCTCTCTCACACCACCACCCAGCACAGATCAACTCTGTAGCCAAGACCCTCATCTCCAGAACAAAAAGCTTAGCTGACGAACAACACCTAAAACCCGAACTACACACTCTCACCAATGTACTAACATCCAATGGATTCCATAGAAATAAGATTACAAACCTAATCCAAAAAGAAACCCCCACTAAAATCCAAGACAAAGAACAAGAAAACGGCAAAGCCCTCCTCCCATACATAAAAGGCACCACAGACAGAATCAGTAAGATCCTCCATAAACACAACATCAAAACAGCATTCTGCACAAACAGAAAAATATCCACCATCCTTAGAAACCCCAAAGATAAAATTGAATTAGAAAATCAAGGAGTATACGAAATCCCATGCACCACTTGTCCCACCACATACATCGGACAAACCAACAGAAGAATAAGTGCACGCATTGAAGAACATAAGAACTCAGTCAAAAAAGAGGAACCAACATCTTCCCTGGTCCAACACCTTAAAGCCACAGGACATGAAATTGACTTTAAAAATACCAGAACCATTGCCAAAAGTGAACATTTTAATAACAGAATAATCAGAGAAGCCATCGAGATAGAAAAACGCCCACACAGCATGAACAAGCGAGATGATACCTCCCGCCTACCAGCCATTTGGAAACCTGCCCTTATTGACAAACGACTCCCTAACCCCAAAATCTTAAACCCCTCTGCAACTCAGACTAACCTGAGCACAACCAAACAGAACACTCCCCCAGCCAATCAGAGCACAGCCAAGCCCCTAACCATTCAGAACACACCTCCACCCAATCAGAACACAGCCAAGCTCCCACCAATCAGTTCATACCCCCACTGGCAGTTAAAAGGAAGAAACAGCTAAGACCACACATTGCTGCTCAAAGCACGAAGCTGAAAACACCAGCCTGAAGATGACGAATGTGACTTCGTCGAAACGTTGCCAAGACACTTCCAATTTTACGCGGGAGAAAACCCCTCATTTTAGAAAACCTACCCTCTGGGTCCTCATTTTACCTACCCTGGAAGGATGGAAGGCTGAGTCAACCTTGAGCCAGTGAGATTTGAACCGCTGACCTGCTGAACACAGTCAGCTAAAGTGGACTGCAGTACTGCACTCTAACTGCTGCGCCACCTCGGCTCCATCCTCGGTTTCATCCCACCATGTTTCAATAATGGGAACAATATCATATCTGCCCTCATTAACCTGAATTTCTAGTTCACCCTGTTTGCTGCTCATACTCTGTGCATTGGTGTATAGTGTACAATAAGCAGTTTTGGAACTAAGTATCATATCCGTGCTTAATTCTTTTGTGATACAGTTTATCCCAGAATCTCTCTCTGCTTCTCTTTACAGTTGTTTTTTTAATTGTTAATGCAATCAATCTTTAAAAGTATGAAAGTTTTTTTAAAGGAAAAATAATAATTTATATTCTCCTATTTTTCTTCTTTAAAACCTAATTGAACTATGTTTTTGGCAGCTAAATAAATGGATTTTATTAAAAAGATTATTACAAACTCGAATTATTTAGTATTCCTTTTTTATTATCTACTGTAGACTCTACTGGGAACTGTGAGTTTCTTTTCTTCATTTCCAGCATTGATTCTTGCATTAGATGGGTACATTGAATAATTAATATACTTCCAGTGATTGATGATTTGCATTCCCTGAATATTAGGTTATCAATCATAGCCCACTTGTTTTAATGTAATCATATTTAAAATGTGTCCAAATCTGTTTATTCAATGATGACAAGAGAAGCAGGCAATACTTAGGATATGCCAGACACTTCAGCAGGAAATAGCCTGGTTGAACATTCATAATGCAAAGATTATGAGCTCCTCAAATTGATGTAGCAAAAGCCTGGAGCTCTTGGTGAGAGTTATCAGTTCCAATAAAAAAAGCCCTTTTTTCAATTTGAAAATAGTCTTGATTCCTTTGCCTTTTATCAGCTGTTTAGTGACTCTGTTAGACTACGGTAGAAAGTAATTATGTTCAAAGCTCTACAGCACAAGGTAACTGCTTTAAAATATGAAATGCAACAGCAGTGATTTGAAGTGGGAAGTTGCTACCATCTTTTCTCAACTAGTAAGCAACAAAAGCCCCATTGTGATTGCTTTGGTCTTCCTTCCTTTACATTAAGACTAATAGAAACCTTCTGAATTGCAGAAAATCATCTCCATTTGCTCGCATTTAAATGGCCTTTTTGTATAGTTCAGCCCAAGATATTTTTCTGCCTAAGACATTGAAGGGGAAGAAGAAGATATCTCTTCCCACTTTACCCATAGAAAGAAATGCAACTGGGCTAGCAGCAGAATCTTATGCAATGACAAATGACATACAACATTCATTGGAGGGCAATAGGCTAACCTGAAGGATGCAGTACAGGAAGACTGCCCCATCTCCCATCCACTTCTTTATTATAATTAGAGTAATTAACCTCAGCAAGCCTATACTAAAGAAAAACTGTTGCTTTAAAAAGTAAAGACTCCCTTGAAACATACTGGGCTCCCAATGATGACATGAGCATGTCTATGTGGTTTTCTTGGCATTAAGGAAAAGGTTTGCTATCAGTTTCTGAGATGATTTTAACCATCCAGTATAAACCCATCTTTAATTTCTTGGCTATTTTCCATCCAAGTAATAATCAGAGCCAACCCTGATTACCTTTTTTCACAGCCATTTAACTGCTATTTCCTGGAGGACAAGCTAGTTTTATAGTCCTGGAACTAACGTAGTAACATCCTAATTTTAAAAGAAAATCTAAATTCATATTAACCCAATAGTTAATTAAATCAAAAACTTTGTAACTTATACAGTTGTAAGCTTTCAGGTTCCAAGAATTCTCCATCAGACTGAAGGGTTCTGGAACAAAGGGAAATTGTTTAGTCTAACTATTGCTTTCTTGCTTTTTGTAATCGGCTTTTGCACCAGAGAAATTTCATGCAAGTGGTGAGAAACATGTACATGGATGGGATATACTGAAGGAGGGAATAAGGGAGTGTACAGGAATGATTGATGTCTTCTTTATGATGTAATGGCTCTGTTGTTTGATTTTCATTGGCTAACAAAGTTTATAAAACAATGCTACCAGCTTTCTAAGGTGTGTCACTTCTGGATGTAACTCTGCCAGCATTCCAGACTGTTGGCCACCCAGCTGCTTAAATTGATCAAATAAAGTGCTGCTTGATCAAGAAGTCTCTGCTTGGGTTATCTGATTAGATTGATATGGTATCTCAAGTTTAAGTAAGGGACTGGGACCTTACATTTCTGGTGCCCAAACTGGGACTTGAAAGTTTTTTTTTCTTCAAGGTTGTTTCTCATTGAGACTCCCTGTGAATGAGTGCCAAAAGATAAGGTCAAGAATGCTCCCAGACCCTTTGTGTCTGGTGACTTTTAAATTGGCCCACCCAGCAGACTGAGTCTGTCTGAACCCTGAATGTTTAAGGAGACTTCCATCTCATCCCAGTGAAGGTAGGAGGAGATGAGAACACATGAAAAACTTGGTAAGTAGAAACAAACATTCTGGAATTAGGGGGAGGTGGGGAGTGCTATTTGCATGAATGAAAGAATGAGACAGAGAAATTCCTATTAGAGTTCTGCTCTGCAGTGACAGGGAGAGTGCTTGTTGAGTTTCAGGCTGTTATTAGGCAAGTCTGTCTGAGATAAAAAGGGGGGCCTAGCTAGCCTCGATCTTGATAAAAAGACTGATAAACACTTTAAGGGAAAGACAGGAGAAAAACAGGTTAAACAATGGGGAAACAGGCAAGGAAAAGGAGGAGCCGTGTTTCCAGTAGGCTGCGTGTTAGCCCATTGGAAAGCATTGAAATTGTGGCAGTAAAGCTTCCGGTGGCGACTGCCGCGCTGATGGCGGCTGTTCTTTAGTCGCCAGCCCTGGGATTGCGTGAAAGCGTGTGGAGACGGTGAATATCAGCTGTTCCGCAGCTTGAAACCTCTTTCCTCGGGAGAAGAGGAGGAGGAGAGCTTTCCACAGGTAGAGGTCGAGCTTCCCAGGACCTCCTTAATTATTTGGAGGTCTTAGGTTGAGAGCTCCCTCGGAGCCTGTGGTTTTTTTTCCTACACATTCCAGGATGCCTTTGTCCTGATTTTCAGGAACAAAGCAAGACGTTGCTTCCACATCTGCATCCTAAAGAGTCTTGTGAGTTAATTAAAAGCAGACGGAGCTGACCAGGAGAGATTAGAATTGTTAATGTTTGGGACTTTAACTCAGGAAAAGACTTAAAAGATTCTTCTCCACCTTTCGATTGTACTAAAAGTAAGAGTGAAAAAATGGCGCTGGAGTGTTGTTTCTTTGATTGAAAAGACAGAGTGAATAAAGACTTATATTTGGCAACAAAGTTTAAATATGTAACAGATTTTGGCTATCTATTTAAAAAGCAAGAATCCTTCTTTTTCTTTTTAATTTTTATTTTTTGGAATTGTTGATTTTATAAGATGTAGTTTTAAATAGACAGAAAATGGCTTCAAAGCGTCTTGGAATTCCTGTGGTTCCTAAAGTTTCAATCTCCTCTCCAGTAACTCAGACAACTAAGCCTAAGTCACCCCCACCCTCTCCTCCACCATTGGCATTTACACTTAAAGATATACAAGATGCTTTGAAAAAAACAGTGCAAGAGATTAAAACTGAGGTGGCAGAGCTTTTTAAGAATAAGAATAGGGAGATGAGGGAAGATATTGTGCTTGCACTCCAAGGGCTAGCCGCCCACATTGAATGTATAGATGACAAGGTGGATGAAGTTGTGGAAAATACTGCAAAATTAGAACACAGACTTGGTAAAGTTGAAGATAAGATTGATACAACACAGGATGAAGTTATCATGTCACAATATAAAGACATGGAATTTGCTTTACGAATAAGAGGATTGGAGGAGAATTCACGAGAGGATCTGAGAGAGGAGGTGGCAAGAGATATTGCTCCTATCTTGGGATGTGAATCTGAGGAAATATTGAGAGAGATTGATAGAATATTTAGAGTCAATTCATGGATTGCAAGGCAGAGAAATTTACCTAGAGATGTGGTTATTTATTTCACAAGGAGATCACTTTGTAATGAAATTATACAGGCTTTTTATAAGCAGAGATTTCAAATTGCAGCCCAAGATGTTATAATTTTAAAAGAAATACCTCCAAAAATCCTTAGAAAAAGAAAGGATTTTGCTTTTCTGGCTGAGGAGCTTAAAAATCGACAGGTTCAGTTCAGATGGGAGATACCTGTTGGAATAGTGGTGAACTATGCTAGGACATGTTATAAACTCAATACAATTTTAAAAGCAAAAGATTTTTATACTTCTGTCTTGAAAACAGGTTCGCCACCATCTCCATGATCTAAGAGAACAGAAGAAAGGCCGGAAGAACAAGCTGAAGGTGCAATGTTATTGGCTGCAGCTGATTTACTGGCTGGACCTATGAAACAGTGTTTGGAGGTAAAAGGTGATTCAAAGGAACAGAGGATGACTCGTGCTGCACATAGACATAAAGAAAAGGAACAGCAGAAGGCTGATGTTGGATCTACAATACAATGTTTGATTACTACAGAGCCCGTGGGAGGGACAAGACTGAAGAGATCATCTACAGCTGATCTTCAAGCAGTGTTCCAGAGGCTTCAAGCCATTAAGGATGGCAAAGTTTCTGACATGGAATGTTAACGGCTTGAATTCACCACAGAAAAGAAAGTATTTTAATATTTGAAACAACATAAGAATGATGTTGTTTGCTTACTGGAGACTCATATTGCTTTAAAGGATCAAAAGTATTTGATTAATTCCCAGTTGGGATCACATTTTATAGCTTCTGCTCCAGAAAAAAAGGGGGTGTAGTTATTTATGTAAGAAAAGACTTATCGGCTAAATTAATTGATTCTGATATACAAGAAAGATATGTTATTATTGAACTAATATTACAAGGCAAGAAATTTCTTATTATTGGATTATATGCCCCCAATCAACAACAAAAAGAGTTTTATAAGTTGTTACATCAGAAGCTAACTCAATTGGATTATAAATCTATTATTATGATGGGTGATTGGAATGGTGTTTTAGATTCAAGTAAGGATAAGAAGGGTTTTTTTAAATCTTCTAATCACGCTAAATTACCTAAAGCTTTCTTTGATTTGAACTTTTCAATAGTATTTTGTTGGGAACTGAGGTACCTCCGTCTTGGAGAAGGGCTTTTATATCGTTGATCCCAAAGGAGGATCAAGATCTTACCCAGCCTAAGAATTATAGACCTATATCTCTTTTGAATACAGATTATAAGATTTTTTTTGAAAATATTGGCAAATAGATTAATGCATGTTTTGAAGCTATTGATCCATAGTGATCAATCTGGATTTATAATTGGGAGATATATGAAATATAATGTAAGATAAATTGTTAATCTAATTGAGTATTTGGATAAAAACAATCAAATCCCTGCGGCTTTGATATTTTTGGATGATGAAAAAGCTTTTGATCAGTTAAATTGGCAATTTTTATTGAGAGTTGTAGAAAAAATGAATTTTGGGGATAAATTTTTATATGCTCTTAAGGCTACATATCAACAACAATCGGCACAAATTATAATTAATGGGGGATTAATAGAAGCATTTAAAATTGAAAAGGGTACAAGACAGGGATGTCCATTATCCCCATTGTTATTTGTTTTAACAATGGAGATTTTATTAATTTAAATTCGTGAATCAACTACAATAAAGGGAATAAAAATAAATAAGAATGATGATAGGTTGAGAGCTTTTGCTGATGATCTGGTTGTGACATTATCTCAACCGACAGATTTGGTAAGGAATTTGGTGGAAATCATAACCCAGTATGGGAAAGTCTCTGGTTTTAAGGTAAATAATAATAAGACTAAAATATTACCGAAAAATATGTCTATGAAGGAAAAGGATATGTTAGTTAAATTAACAAGTTTTGAAATAGTGAAAAAGTTTAAATATTTGGGAGTATATATTACAACTTCTAATGTTAAATTGTACAAAATAATTATGAGACATTATGAGTAAAAGTGCAAAAGGATTTAAATGATTGGAAAAAATTACAGTTATCTTTGTTGGAGAGAATTTCAGTGGTTAAAATGAATGTTCTTCCAAAGTTTCTTTTTTTGTTTCAAATGATACCTATTTTGAAAAAAGATGCTAATTTGGATGAATGGCAGAAGGGTATTAATAAATTTATTTGGGCGGGCAAAAAACCAAGAGTTAAGTTCAAGATTATACAAGATGTACGGGAAAGAGGTGGACTTAAGGTGCCCAATCTGAAATTATATTATGATGCGGTGGCTTTAACATTGATTAGTGACTGGCTTAATTTAACAAATAAAAATATACTTGTTCTTGAGGGATGGGATTTATTATATGGATGGCATGCATATTTAATTTACGACAAAAAAGTGGATCAGGTTTTTAAATCCCATATTTTAAGAAGTGCTTTACTGCGTGTCTGAAAGAAGTATTATTATAGGTTAAATTATAAAATTCCAATTTGGGAGATTCCTGGACACGCGATAGAGGGAGTATCTAGGGGTGTGAATTTGGATAGGATTTCTTATAAGTAATTACTTAGATTGGTAGGGAATCATTGGCATTTAAAATTGTTAGTTGAGTTAAAGCAAGAAAATATTGTACAGTCTTGGTTTCAGTATAATCAATTGTTGGTCAGGTGGAAGTTAGATCAAAAGGTTGGTATTACTTTAATGGATGAGAATTTGGTAAAACAGATTAAAGATCAAAACTGAGCACATATAAAGAGAATTTATAATGTTTTAATAGAAATGGATTCAGAAATAGAATTAGTTAAGGATTGTATGGTAAAGTGGGCTCAAAATATTCAAGAACCGATTCCATTGGATACATGGGAGGTAATTTGGGTCAGAAATGTAAAATTTACCCAGGCACAAAATTTAAGAGAAAATTTTTATAAAATGTTTTATAGATGGCATCTGGTTCCTAAAAAGTTGTCTTGTATGTGTCCTAATTTACAGCCCAAATGTTGGAGATGTGGTAGTTTGGATGCCACTTATTTTCATATATGGTGGACTTGTAGAAATATAAAAGCCTTTTGGATTAAGATTTGGTGGAACATTCAACAGATTTTCAAGAGAAAGATAAAGTTTACCCCACAATTATTTCTATTGGGTGTTATTACAGATTGTGATGCTAAAAAAATTAATTTGATGTTGAATTTGATAACAGCTGCAAGGTTACTAGTAGGGCAATATTGGAAGAAGGATTGTTTAGCTACTATAGAAGAATGGATGCTTAAAATGTCAAACTTAGCAGAAATGGCTAAGATTTCTGCTTACTTGAAGGATCATTCACAAGAAAGATACACTTCGGTTTGGAGAAGATGGATAAATTATATTCAGAATAAATATGGGACTAAAAAGTTTCATTTAGCTTATGAGTGAATTTTAGAGTATTATTATGATATTATTATTTGTAGTAGTATTAGTATTGTTTAACAATTTGGAGAATGAATTGTTTAATAATTAGGATATTAACTTATTTATGTTTTCATTATTATGTTTATTTTCAATTTGTTTATATTTATGTCAAAGGGGAGTTAAAGTGCATTATGGA
Source organism: Crotalus tigris (assembly GCF_016545835.1). Taxonomy (NCBI): domain Eukaryota; kingdom Metazoa; phylum Chordata; class Lepidosauria; order Squamata; family Viperidae; genus Crotalus; species Crotalus tigris. Next base: position 37,573 of record NW_024097741.1, read on the forward strand.
CTTGGTTATTTATATAGTTGGTTAATGTTAGTTAGATCATGATTATCATATTTGTAACCCTGTACTCAGCTCTGGGAAATTGGGGAGGGAGGGGGGGTTTGGGGAGGTTATATTGTAATTTTTATAAAACTTTTTAATAATAATAATAAAAAAAGAAATTGTGGCAGTAAAAATAATCTTCAAGAAAGCAACATTGCAAAAATTTTATATACTTCCATTTGGCTAGCTTATTTTTTTAAAAAATCTATCCCCAGAAGAAAAAAAAAGAAAAATTCAAAGAAGAATAAGTCCCCCCCCCTCTAATCTGGCTCTTTGAACAGACAATTTTTCTTCCGTTAGACCAGTGGTTCTCAACCTGTGGGTCGGGATCCCATTTGGGGTCGAATGACCATTTCACGGGGGTTGCCAAACAACGCAGTCCACCATTTTTTCCCCCTTTTCCTTAGCTGTGCTACTCCCTTTTATTCTATTGGCTTTTGAAAGCCAATAGAATAGACTCTCTTGAATAGAGTCTAATTCTATTGGCTTTCAAAAGCCAATAGGAATTGTCCAGGCTGTCTCTGCCCTGCAGAGCCCGCCAAAAGTCCCATTCTGCAAATGGTGCTGCACCAGTTGAGTAGTCCTCGACTTACGACCGGTTGAGTAGTCCTCGACTTACGACCGGTTGGGGGTCGTGGCATTAAAAAGGTTGAGAACCACTGCGTTAGACAATGGTGCCATCTACTGTCCTTGGAAGTGAAGAGAGGAGGCTGCTCTCTGTAGTTTTTCCCTTTGAATTTTCTGGGAAAAATTGGAAACAACCATAAATGTTCCCCTCCCTTTTTGGAGAAAGATTAAAAGGGATGCTGCTTTAGCCTCAAAATTCAAATTGATGAGTTTTAAATATTTGGACATCCACTAAATTAAGTTTGGGGTTGAAATGGTGAGAAAAAGAAGAGATGGTTCAGGGCCCAAAATCACATTTTGACTGGAATCACATCTTGATTTTTTTCCACTTCTTGGAGGACAAGCAACAGGCCTGGAAAGGTTGTCTTAATGGTATTTGTGTATATATATGTGTCTGTGTTGTTTTGTGTTATTTCTAAGACTTGGAAAAGGGTCAAAAAGGCATTATTTAAAAATAAATGGTTTGCCTGGAAAAAGCATGAAAATGAAATATCTGTATGTGAAATTGTTTGTGTAAGTAGTTTGAATGGAAGTGAATGTGTGAATATGCTGATGTGCAAGTGTGTGTGTGTGAGAGAGAGAGAGAGAGAGAGAGAGATACCTGAAAGGCAGGAATTTAGTTGCTTGCAATGTGAGATTGCTGGAAGAAACTGGGAATCATGAAAACTGTGTGACTGTTAAGGAAACCTCCCCCCCCCGGAAGTGAGTGAGTGAGTGTGTGTGTGTATGTGTGTGTGTGTGAGAGAGAGTTCCCCACCCCACCCCAAGCTGTGGAAGAAACAGTAAATTGCAGATTTTGTTGTTGTTGTTGTGGACTAAGTAAAAGGTGTTTGCATGAGAATCTGAAGAGAGAAAAGAATGTTATTGAAAGAATGCTGTAAGTGAGAGAAATTCAAAAGGGGCCGAGGTCCCTGTGCAATTTTTTTTTTAAAAAAATTGTTCAGCTTTCCTGTTACCGGCTTGCTACATTTCTTTTCTTTTTCTTTGATTTGGAAGAGAGAGACAAAAAAAAGGAAAAGGAGGAGGCTTGGAGTTGATCATTTTAAAACTTTTTTCTCTCTGCTTAACTCTGGCCTGGAAGGTGGAGGAAAAGGAGGGAAAAGAAAGGAGGAAGGGGGGGTGAAGTATGAGATTGTAGGTTTTTTTGCTTCTATTCTAACTTTGCTCAGGGACAAAGAACAAAGATAACTTGTTTAGCATTGCTTCTCCTTGTCGCAAATGTATCATTCCATTTCCCTGCTGCAGTTTGTGTTCAAAAGCTTAGCTAACAGAGTGGGAGAGAGCCTGTGGCTTAGAGGTTATAACAACTGCCTAACATGCAGATAAGCCCAGGTTCGAATCTCAGAAGAGTAAGTCTGGCTGAAGAGAGTTAACGGAACTCGAAATAGCTATACCAGTTCTCTCTTTATTCTTGGTTAGCAACCTAAAAATGTAAAATGATGTCGCAGTTGGCGACTGCTGCTTGTGGATGGCTCTAGATTGAGCTGATACAGGCAAAAGAAAAAGAAAAAGAAAGATTTCTTTCTCCCATATTTGGGCTGACAGGGTGTACATTCAAGGTATATATATATATATATATATATATATATATATATATATATATATATATATATATACCTTAACTCAGAATACCTCATTATGTTTTTTTTCTTTTGTGAAGCTGCACTGAAAAATAAGGTTTTTTTCCCCCATCTTTTTATGAATCTTGATTCTGGATAGAATTGCATATAAAGGTCCAACCTGATTGTTTATGGATGGACATAGCAAAGTTGATAAGAAAGAGACGTGGTGGATGTTGGATGGGGAGAAGAGAATGTTAGTGGAAGCTGTGGGGTTTTTTTTTCCCCCTCCATGTAGTTAACTTGTTAGTAAGAAGGAGAAGAGACTTATGGATAGTTTTGGAAGTTGGAAAGAAAGATTTAGTAAAAGGGAAAATGTTATTCGCGTAAAGTTGAGAGAAGAGAATGCACATGGGAGGCTGAAATGGGGAAGGCAGGTACATGAAGGAAATGAATCTTGAGAAGAGAAGGAGTTATGTGTTTTCTTTTTGGCTGATGTTGTGGATGGTACACAATGGCTGGACAGGTTGTGAGGCCATTTCAATACGTGCCTCAACTATGTGCGCATCTGTGTGTCTGTCTGTGTGCGCGTCTGCTATGCGCTCACCTGTCAGCCATGCTCTGCATGCCTTGGATCAGCTGCAGCGCACTGTGGAAAGCAAGACTGATGCAGGCAAGACAGGCTTGCAAAGAGGCTCCGCTGTTTTCAGTGGCACTTCTGATTAGCTGCAGCCCATTGTGGAGAGCAAGGCTGATATGAGCTAGGCAGGCTCACAAACAGACTCTGCTTTTTTTGGCAGGGCTTCGGTGCCTGGCCGGTGGGGTTTGGGGGATAATCAATCCCCATTTGTCATGTGGCCGCCAACCAATCACCGCACCCTCCTCACAGGAGGGCAACACCAGCAGCCAATGTCACAGCAAGAAAAGAGGAAGGCAATGCTGCCCACCAGATCCATCTGGCGGCACAGTAACTTCACTTCTCCTCAACTCCAGGAAGCTTGTGCAATGGAAACTTGATGGTGAGGGCCGTGGGGCGCTCACTGAGGGAGCTGCTACCAGTAACAGAGCCAGGGAAATGGGCTGGGTGGGGGGAGTTGCCAATGCCACTGCCCTGAGGCTTGGCAGATCCCCCCCAGGCAACCATGATTCCCCCTCCCCAGCCAGCCAGTCAGCATCTCCTGAACTACTTCTTGCCTGCCCGGCCAGCTGGCTCAAAACCTCACCACTCTTCTCCTCAGTGGTGGCAGCCTAATGGACCTCAGCAAGCTGCTGATGGTGCCAGCCTGAGGCATGGGGGGAGGGGGAGGCATGCTGTGCAGCAGCTTGGGTACCTTGGCTCTATCCAAGTTGAAAGCAGAGGTGCAACAGCGGGATTGCTGTCAAACAATAAGAGCCGGGTGCGTTGCTCACTCGTGTGCACCTGCCTTATTGAGAGCAATAAGGCAGGTGCCTCTGCTTTCTTTAACTCAGATGGAGCCGAAGAGCCACTGGTGGCTGCTTGAGTTGAGAGGATGAACTTTGCTGCTGCTGCTGGGCCATGGCGGGGCACTCCATCCTGGGGGGGAAAGCAGTGGCGGCCTAACCCTAACCCCCACTCTGCCCCTCCCTTGCCTCACCTCACCCTGCAGGATGCCCCACCTGCCAGAGACCCCCTGGATCTCCCCCAACCCTGCCCAGCCTTCACAGGTATCCCTTTCCAAGAGCAACATTGAGGGGCCAAGGCCCACCCTGGCCATGACCACCCAGTCTGCCATGACCACTATAGCCATGCCTACCCAGTGGGTCACGCTTACCCAGCACCCGGCAATACATAAGTGGGTCTTGGGTTGCAGTTTGGGCACTCAGTCTCTAAAAGGTTTGCCACCACTGCTATAGATGTTGGAAAAGACACTGCTATAGCTAAAGCAAAAGATTAATTGATAGAGTGGCAACACCTAAAAACCTTAAACTAGCAGAGGAGACAACAAATATACATGATCTGCTAGTGGGCATGAGTGTTAACGCTAATGCTGTTGCTATTCAAGACTTTGTGAAATGATTATACGATAAATAAATAAAATCTTTACAATATAAAATGTCTATTGAAGTCATAGAAAGATATGAATTTCATGAGTATGGGTCTGTTAATGGCACAACTGCAGAGATGATTCATATCAACATTGAAACGCAAGATCTCTTTACTCATCCTGTAGAATTTTATCTGCTGTTTGAGGGATGTTTGACCAAATAGAACAATGGAGCATATGTGGACGATGATGCTGTAGCTTTGGCAAACAACGGTCTGATGCACCTATTCTCACAGATTTTATACTACTTGTCAAGCCAAGAAATTGAGACTGTGTATCATCTTGGGCATGCTACAATTATGCTTGGAATGCTAACATACCCTGACGGCTTTGGACTAAACCAGCTTTGGGTAAAAGATACAGCCACAATTGCAGACAACTTGAAATTTGCCCTTCAACAAACATATTTGGTTACGAAGTCAGCCAACAAAGGAATGTTTTTGTTCATCGTTCCTCTGAAACACATTTTTGGGTTTTGCAGTGACTACGACAAGATTATCTGCAGACTCAGGTATACACTGACGCTAGTTAGAAAGTCCGACGATGATGCAATCTTCTGAGCAAAAGGTGTTACCACCAGAAAGGTAACACTGAATAAAATTTCATGGTTCATGCCACACATCCTTTCATCAGATTTAGAGCGAGTGCAGTTATACAAAATGATCAAATCAAAGCAACGATACCAGTGGCTTTTTGGGCTAGACACTGCAAAACTATAACAGTACCACAATTGAACATGTTCTTCAATTGGAGGTTGAGCAGTCAGTCCCCATTGGAAAAGCTTAAATGGATACTAGTCGCATTCCAGACTAATCACAGCAGTAGCCAGGAGGCAAACCCATCAATCTTTGATCATTGTGATCTCAAGAACATGCACATTATACTGAATCGAGATCAATATCCCTCCATTGACTATGACTTATCTTTCCCCAATCATCAGTTTTCAAGAGCTTGCTGGGATGTGGTAGAATTCAGTGAGAAGTTGTACAGATTGGATCAACTAATTACGCAGAGAAACATCTCCCTGGCAGAGTTCAAAAATCTGTTCTCAATCATGGTGTTTGATGTAAGTAAGCAGAGCAAAAGACGAAAATCATTGGATGTAGATGTTACAATCTATACAACATTCAATGAGGAGATACCAGCTGGAACTGAAGCTTTTGCAGGGTTATTTCAGACAGGATGCTCAACTTTCAGTCTGATGGGTCAAAATATTGGTAGGGTACTGAATGAATAATCTTTGCAATATAAAATGACTAGTCCTGGTGATATTCTCAGCTTTAGAGAATCAGTTAAATTTGATGAAGCCATGGAGAGTTACGAGTTTCATGAGTATGAACCCACTGCTTGCACAAACCTAAACACTGCTGGTGAGATTCATATCAACATTGAAACAAAAGATCTCTTTACTCCTCCTGCAGAATCTTATCTACTGTTTGAGGGATGTTTAACCAAAAACGATAACGGAGCATATACGAACACCAATGCTGTAGCTTTGGCAAACAACAGTCTGATGCACCTGTTCTTACAGATTTCATACTCCTTGTCGAACCAAGAAATCAAGGCCATGTTTCATCCTGGGCAGGCCACAACAATGCTTGGATTGCTAATGTACCTGGACTATTTATTAAGGCCCAGGGACTAAACCAGCTTTGGACAAAGGATACCACTGTGGCAGCCATAATTGCAAACAACTCGGGATTTGCCATTCATCACGCATACTTGATCAAAAAACCAAACAATAAAGGAACATTTCGTTCCTCTGAAACACATTTTTGAGTTCTGCTATGACTATGACAAGCACATGCTGACACTAGCTAGAAAGCCCAATGATGATGCAATTTTCCGAGCAAGCAGCATTACCACTGGAATGATAACACTGAGTAAAATGTTGTGGTTCATGCCGCATATCATTCCGTTGGATTTAGAGCGAGTGCAGTTGTACAAAATGATCAAATCAAAGGTGACGATACCGGTAGGTTTTAGATCCAGACTCTGCGATACTATAACGGTACTGCAATCGACCACATTCAGTTGGAGGTTGGGTATTAGGTTTTCTGCATAAAAGCCAAGGTGGATACTAGTTGTGTTCCAGACCAATCGCAGCGATAGCCAAGAAGCAAACCCATCAATCTTTGATCATTGCCTCCAGAATCCAGGTTTAAGATAAATCGTATCAGCAGACAATGAGCTAATGCCCGGTTTGCGGGCGGTGCTTAGGCCAACCACCTGCCAGGTCATTAGTGGGCTAGAAGATTCAATACTGCCTGTGTAGATGTCACGGGCGAGCGAGGTAGCCACATAGTTTTTCTTTTTCTTTTATAGAGATTTTATTGGTTTTCTTTTGCATACATATGTTAATTTTTCCAATCAACGAGCTGTCTGGGGTTAGCTATGCTAATACATATTCGATTCCTAATCCTTCATTCTTTCCTCTAACCAACAATAAAATAAGTTCCAAATTTGGTAGTAGTCTGCGTCTTCTTTATCTTTCAGTCTCATAGTTAATCTGTCCATCTCTGCACATTCCAATATTTTTCTGATTATTTCTTCTTCTGATGGCAATCCTTCATTCTTCCTGTATTGTGCAAAGATTATTCTTGCTGCTGTAGTGATGTGTAAAATTAAATATAAACTCTGCTTATTAATCTTTTCAGGCATTATACTTAGTAAAAAAAGTTCAGGTTTAAAATCAACATGTTCACCTAGTATTTTTTCTAACCACATATGTATCATTTTCCAATAAGCCTTAGCTTTGCCACATGTCCACCAAATATGATAGTACATGCCTGCATTGTGTTTACATTTCCAGCATCTATCTGACATATTTTTAAACATTTTTGCTAATCTTGCTGGTGGCAAGGGCCATCTATAAAACATTTTATACAAGTTTTCTTTATATGAAGTTGACACTGTTAATTTGTAATTTCTCTCCCATAGCATTTGCCACTTTTCTAGTTCTATATTATAGCCAAAGTTTTTCGCCCGTCTTATCATTGTTTCTTTAACTTGTTCACTTTCCATTTCCAAAATTAACAAAAAATATACATTTTCTTAATTAATTTCTCATCTGAGGTTAACAAAAACTTATCAAACACAGTTTGATCTTTATAGAATCCATACATTTTCACATCTTTTTCATATCTATTTTGCATCTGTAAATGTGCCCACCACGAAAGGTTGATCCCCTGATTTTCCAGTTCTTGCTTAGATTTTAAATTCCCATCAATATTTAGAATATCTCTATATGCCCATATTTTTCAAAGTCTACCAAGTTCGGATGTACAAATGCCTCCATCGTTGATAACCACCGTGGAATTTTTAGGTATATTTTAGCTTTAATTTTTTTCCCATACTGTTAACAAGGCATTTCTTATATAGTGATTTTGAAAATATTTATGAGCTCTATTTTTCCCATACCATAAGAAAGCGTGCCACCCCAATTGTAAATCATGTCCCTCTAAATATAACAACCTTTTGTTTTTAAGCATTATCCATTCTTTCACGCATGTTAAAACAGATGCTTGGTAATACAACGCCCGTTCCAGCAACCCAAATCCTCCATTTTCCTTAGCGTCTTGTAGTGTTTTCATCTTAATTCTAACTTTCTTCCCCTGCCAAACAAAGTTCAAAACTAATGAGTTTAAATCTTGAAAGAAATTTTTTTCAAGTTTTATCAGAATTGTTTGAAATAAAAATAGAATCTTCGGCAGTACGTTCATTTTTACTGTAGCAATTCTTCCTAATATTGACAACTGCAGATTTTTCCATCTTTCCAAGTCCAGCTTTATTTATTTCAATAGTTTTGTATAGTTGTCTTCTTTTATTAACAAACATTTGGCTGAAAGATATATACCTAAATATTTAACTTTTTTCACTATCTGTACCTCTGTTTTCTCTAGCTAATGCCAGGTCATTAGCAGGCTAGAAGATTTGATACTGCCTGTGTAGATGTCACGGGCAAGCGAGGTATCCACATAGTTTTTCATCACCGCATCTTGTGCATTGGTTGTATCTGGGAGGAATGTGAGATCTTGATTGGTTATGTTAATGTCCTTGTGGATCTTTAGGAGGTCAGGAGTACTGAGACGGCTCGAACCAGAAATCTGTGTGTGGTTTCCAGAGTAACTGACATTTGCATCTTTGGTGGTTCGGCGATGGCAAAGTGCATCCATTTTTGCAAATTTTCTAGCACAAGGGCAAATCCTTTCCCAGATATGAGATCTGTACAGCCCAGATGCCTGACTGTGTCAGAGCCGAGACTCAGGTGTAGATCGCCAGTCACTTTGCTATAGCAGTCTCCACATAGTTTTTCATCACCACATCTTGTGCATCAGTTGGATTCACTACATTAATGAATCCAGTTGATATCATCGGTTGCAGCGTTACTGCCATCGCATCTTAGAAATGTGTTATTAACTTGTGATAAAGTAACTCCTCTGGAAACTATTCTTTGTGAGTCATTGGTATCTGTTCTTCCGAATTTGTTGATGGGCAATATATATATATATATATATATATATATATATATATTATATATATATATATATATGTATTTCGCGGGTGTTTGTATGTAGGTCTTTGGTTATTTGGGTTTTCTCTTTTACGCGGGAGAAAACCCGAATAACCAAAGACACACACACACACAAACACACACATATATGGGTGTGTGTGTGTGTGTATATATATATATATATATATATATATATATATATATATATTCAATAATGATGGTGAAAATGCGACTCCCGGGCATAATTATAAATGGAATGAATAAAGCGCGTTCACCAGGAGAGTTTAAAGTTAAAATACTTTAATTAAAGTATTTTACTATATTAAAAGGTTGCCAAGCTTTCGTTGGGAAAACTCCCCAACATCTTCAGGGCTGAGAGACCGTTTCTAACAAGGTGATTCAAACGGGTTCCATAGACGTCTGCACGTGGTTCCTAGACTGTGCTAGCATTCCCTGCTGAACAGCTGATAGGTGGGAGGGGGAATCGGAGTAAAGATTTCTTCTGTCGTTCTCTCGAGCACTTTTGTTCACATTTCCGTCGACCTCAGGGGGTATTGTTAAAGTTATGTTCCGCCCTCTCCCGGCAGTATTGGCTCTCGTTGCAGTGGGGGGATTTAGTTTGATGTCATTGTGTATCCTACCATGGAGGCGGGGCTTCATCGGCTGCAATTTAACATCTTTCCTCTGCTGCGTGCTCCCGTATTTATCTTCGCTCGCATGTACAAGCATCAACTGGATGTGGTATTTTTCAATGTTTGAATCATCCTCCTCCATCATGGTGTCCCCCATGCTCATCTTCCCTCGTAGGTCAATATTCAAGTTAAATCCCCCCCATTTCTGTGAGCAAAAGTCTGTTGGTATTTGGGCAGATTCCCCGCTCATGTTACTTTCCCTTTTATCAAGCGAACGGGTCGTCATCACATGTTTTTTCTCCCCTCTCTGTATGGGATATCCACCTTTATTATTATTATGGGTAGTGCTAAATTTAGTGGTTCTATCCTCAAATTTCTTAAGCGCTCCAATGTCATTATTGTTGTTTTCTCCAATTAAAGGGGGTGTGGTTTCCCCTTGATATTGTTGGGGGGTTTCTGGGTAGTCTATATCAGATTGTTTCTGGTAGGGAGGAGGTGTAGCTCCTGGTTTAGAATGTTGTGGATGTTGATTGTAAGGTTTGTGATATAAAGGATGATGGTTTGAGTTCCATTTTCGTAGCGCTTGTTGTGCTGGGTGCAAGTCAATGTGACGATTGATTGAGTTGTTATTCGAGAACCAGGCTTCTTTTAGCAGCCGACCTCCCTTCGTGGCATCACTGGCTATGATAAGGGTGTTATTGAAGTCAAACTGATGGCCTTGTTGTGCCATATGCATCCAAAGTTGTGAGTGTGGTTCGCCTCGTTTTATGGCCAGTTTGTGTTCGTGGAGGCGAGTTTTCAAGCGTTTGGCTGTTTCTCCCACATAGTTGCCTTCGCAGTTTTTGCAGTTGATCTTATAAACAATAGCAGATTTCTCCATGGTAGGTAGGGGGTCCTTTGGACGCATAATTTTTGATCGTAGGGTTTGGTTAGGTTTGTGAGCTACTTCTATACCATGGGGTGCTAGTAGTCTGGCTGTGGCCTCTGAGATGTTACTTATGTATGGGAGGGAGATGCGTGTTTTTTGTAGGGGGGAATCCCTTCTTCGTTGGGTGATCTGGTGCTGGAAAGTTGTACAATGTCGTTTGATAAATTTTAATGGATAACCATTATATATGCACGTACATGTGATGACGACCCGTTCGCTTGATAAAAGGGAAAGTAACATGAGCGAGGAATCTGCCCAAATACCAACAGACTTTTGCTCACAGAAATGGGGGGGATTTAACTTGAATATTGACCTACGAGGGAAGATGAGCATGGGGGACACCATGATGGAGGAGGATGATTCAAACATTGAAAAATACCACATCCAGTTGATGCTTGTACATGCGAGCGAAGATAAATACGGGAGCACGCAGCAGAGGAAAGATGTTAAATTGCAGCCGATGAAGCCCCGCCTCTATGGTAGGATACACAATGACATCAAACTAAATCCCCCCACTGCCGGGAGAGGGCAGAACATAACTTTAACAATACCCCCTGAGGTCGACGGAAATGTGAACAAAAGTGCTCGAGAGAACGACAGAAGAAATCTTTACTCCGATTCCCCCTCCCACCTATCAGCTGTTCAGCAGGGAATGCTAGCACAGTCTAGGAACCACATGCAGACGTCTATGGAACCCGTTTGAATCACCTTGTTAGAAACGGTCTCTCAGCCCTGAAGATGTTGGGGAGTTTTCCCAACGAAAGCTTGGCAACCTTTTAATATAGTAAAATACTTTAATTAAAGTATTTTAACTTTAAACTCTCCTGGTGAACGCGCTTTATTCATTCCATTTATATATATATATGTATGTATATATCCTTGATAGCTGCAAAAGTTAGGGTTAATATAATTATATATTATAGGGTTAAAGTTAATATAATTATATATTATATATATAATTGGAATTCAACATTATGGAAGCACAAGCAATAGAACACAATCAAACTAGAATGTTGGATTTTAAGAGAGCTAATTTCAATAAACTTAGAGAGGGCTAGGGAAGGATTCCATGGATGAGAATCCTCAAGGGGAAAACAACTCAAGAAGCTTGAGAAATTTTGAAAAGTGAGATAATAAAAGCCCACTCCAGCACAATACCAACAAAGAGGAAAAATAACACCTCTCAAAAGAAACCAGCATGGCTGCATAAAGAACTATCTGATAAATTGAAAGATAAAAAGGACAAGTATAGAAAGTGGAAAGAGGGGCACATAACTAAGTCAGAATATCAGCAAATAGTCCGAGCCTGCAAATATGAAGTGAGGAAAGGTAAGGCATAAAATGAACTAAGGCTTGTGACCAAAGTCAAAAATAACAAAAAAAGCTTCTTTCAACATGTAAAAAACAAGAAAAGAGTGAAGGAAATAATTGGTCCATTAAGTGGGTAAAAGTGGCAAGAAGGTGACAAGCAACAGGGAGAAAGCAGAACTATTTAACTTGTTTTTTGCATCTGTCTTCACACAAAGGGAAAAAACAGACCAACCTATCAAAAATAGTGCCATAAAAAACAGAATAGAAACACAAGTTTCTTGGAGACTAAATGAGAACTTGTTTAATCGGGAGGAGTTTGTACAAAAGTGTAAAGAGCATTTAAAGGATTTTTTTGCTATAAACATGAATAAGGGGACATCGATGTCTATGGTTTGGGATGCCAGTAAGGCATATATGAGGGGAATTTTGATTCAATTAAATAAAGTTTTTAGGGAAAAAGGGTTACAAAGACGTAGAGAAATAGAAGAAGAGATTAAACTAAAAGAACAAGAGTTGGTTCTTAACCCAACTGATAATAATTTAAAGGTATCCATAAAGATGCTTAAGGAACAATTTAACATGTTGATGGCAGATCAGGTGGCTACCAATCTGTCGTATATGAGACATAATACTTTTTGTAATGCGAATAAGCCTGAGAGGTGGTTGGCTTATCAGTTACAAAAGAAACAGAAAGCTAGAATTATAGAGAAAGTAAAGTATAAACGTACTGAGGTTTTTCAGCAAGATTTGATTAGAAAAAGCTTTTTGGATTTTTATACAAAATTATATTCAAGTGATAATATAAAGGGTTTTGACATAGATAAATATTTACAATCAGTACATTTTCCTAAACTCTCAGAGGAACAACAAAATGGGATGAATAGGTTAATTACTGTGGAGGAAATTGGTTTAGCTATTAAGCAGTTAAAGGTTGGAAAGTCTCCTGGAACAGATGGACTGACCTCGAGGTATTATAAGATTTTATCTGAAGAAATGATAGGGCCATTAAAGGAACTCTTTAACAGTATTTTGTTGGGTATGCAAGTTCCTCCTTCTTGGAAAAGAGCTTTTATATCATTGATTCCAAAGGAAGATCAGGATCTTACAGAGCCTAAGAATTATAGGCCAATTTCATTATTAAATGTTGATTATAAGATTTTTACAAAAATTCTGGCAAATAGACTAATGCAGGTTATGAAAGATTTGATTCATAGTGATCAAGCAGGATTTATAACAGGGAGATATATGAAACATAATGTTAGACAAATTATTAATTTAATTGAGTACTTGGATAAGAATAACCAGATTCCTGTGGCTTTTATCTTTTTGGATGCTGAAAAAGCTTTTGATCAATTAGACTGGCAATTTTTATTTTTATTGGTAGAGAAAATGATTTTTGGGGATAATTTTTTACATGCACTTAAGGCTATATATCAGCAGCAATCTGCACAAATTGTTGTAAATGGGGGACTGACTGAGAATTTTAATATTCAAAAAGGGACAAGACAAGGATGTCCATTATCCCCATTATTATTTGTTTTAACATTGGAGATTTTATTGATTCAGATTCAGGAATCAAAGTTAATCAAGGGTGTAAAGATAAGGAAGAATGAGTATAAATTGTGGGCATTCGCGGATGATTTGGTTTTAATTTTGGAACAACCGAATCAGGCGATTGATGGTTTATTAGAACTTATAACACAGTATGGGAATGTTTCTGGTTTTAAAGTTAATAATTATAAGACCAAGATATTATCTAAGAATATGTCAGTTAAGGACAGGGAAAGTTTGATTAAAGCCACAGGTTTTCAGATGGTAAAAAAGGTTAAATATTTGGGAGTATATCTTACTGCTTCAAATGGAAAATTGTATAAGAACAATTATGAACCATTATGGGTAAAAGTACAAAAGGACTTAAAAGACTGGAAAAAATTGCAATTGTCATTGTTGGGGAGAATTTCAGCTGTAAAAATGAATGTTCTACCAAAGTTTCTTTTTTTGTTTCAGATGATACCTATTCTAAAAAAAGAGGCAAATTTGGAGGAATGGCAAAAGGGTATCAATAATTTTATATGGGCCGGGAAGAAACCAAGGGTTAAGTTTAAGATATTACAGGATGCTCGAGAAAGAGGGGGACTTAAGGCACCTAATTTGAAATTATATTATGATGCAGCCGCCTTAACTTGGTTAAGTGATTGGCTTAACTTAACAAATATGGATATTCTTTTTTTGGAAGGTTGGGATTTAATATATGGTTGGCAGGCATACTTAATTTTTAATAAGAAAGTCGATCGGACTTTTAAATCACATATTTTGAGGAATGCCTTACTTCGTGTTTGGAAAAAGTATTATTATAGATTAAATTATAAAATACCTATCTGGGGGATTCCCAGACATGCAATTGAGGGAGCTTCTAAGGGGATAAATTTTGATAAAATCTCGTATAAAGAATTGTTAATTTGCTCTGGTTCGAATTGGCATTTGAAATCCCTAGATGTATTAAGGCAGGAAAATATTCTACAGTCATGGTTTCAATATTTACAAATAGTGGACAGATGGACTGTAGATAAGAAAGAGGGAATAACATTAGACGATAGACAATTGGTTATTCAGATTAAAAATCAAAGTCTGGCTCATATAAAAAGAATATATAATGTTTTATTAGAGTCAGACTTGGAAACAGAATTGGTTAAAGATTGTATGATTAAATGGGCTCAGAATATACAGGAACCGATCTCATTGGATTTATGGGAGACAATTTGGACAAGAAATGTTAAATTTACACAAGCTCAAAATTTGAGAGAAAATTTTTATAAAATGTTTTATAGATGGCATTTAAATCCTAAAAAATTATCTTGTATGTATTCCAATATACAGCCCAAATGTTGGAGATGTGGCAATAATGATGCGACATACTTTTATATTTGGTGGAATTGTAAAAAAGTAAAGGCTTTTTGGATTATGATTTGGTGGAACATTCAAAAGATTTTTAGAAGAAAGATAAAGTTTACTCCTCAACTATTTTTACTTGGTATTTTTGTTGACTTAAATGAAAAAGAAACTACTTTGATGTTGAATTTATTAACTGCAGCAAGGTTACTAGTAGGTTTATATTGGAAGAAAGATTCCTTGCCTACTTTAGAAGAATGGATATTTAAAGTATCTAGTTTTGCAGAAATGGCAAAAAATTCTGCTTATTTAAAGGATCATACACAAGAAAGATATATCATTGTATGGAGAAAATGGATAGATTATATTCAGAAAAAGTATGGAATTAAAAAGTTTCATTTAATTTATGAATGAATACTAAATATTATAGAGAATTGTTTTATAGGTTATGGAGTTAAAGGTTAATTATGACAATTTTTTTTCTCTTTTCTTTTTTCTTTTCTTTTTTTCTTTTTTCTTTTATTATTATAAATTTTGTTATTATTAACCCTGTATTCTGCTCTGGGAAGTGAAGGGAGGGGGGTTGGGGTGGGAGGGAGGGTAAGGGGGGGTAAAGATAGTATAGACAATGGTTGCTTATGAATTTTTTTCTTACTTTAAAATTTTATTGTATTTTTATAAATGTTTGTATGTTAAAAAATTAAAAAATCAATAAAAAAAGAAACACAAGTTAAGATAGGCAAGAAAACAGTAAGGGAGCACCTGTCCAGCCTAGACGAGTTCAAATCACTGGGACCAGATGGATTACACCCCAAGATTCTGAAGGAACTGGCAGATGTGATCTCAGAACGATTGAACTATATTTTTTCAAAGATCCTGGAGCACTGGGGAACTACCCGAGGACTGGAAAAGAGCTGATGTAGTTCCCATCTTCAAAAAAGGAAAAAAAATGGACCCAGGAAATTACAGACCTATCAGCCTGACCTCAATACCTGGGAAGATTCTGGAAAAGATAATCTAACAATGAATCAGCAAACACCTAGAGGCAAACAAAATCATTACTAAAAGCCAACATGGGTTTGTCAAAAACAGATCATGCCAGACAAATCATATCGCATTCTTTGACCAAGTGACAAAATCAGTAGATCAGAGGAATGCTGTGGATATAATTTACTTGGACTTCAGTAAGGCATTTGATAAAGTAGATCACAACCTACTACTTGATAAGATAGAAAAATGTGGATTAGACAGCATCATCACCAGATGGATCCGTAATTGGCTGACTGGCCATACTCAGCATGTGGTCCTCAATGGAACTGCATCTACATGGAGGGAAGTGTGTAATGGGGTGCCCCAGGGCTCTGTTCTGGGCCCAGTGCTCTTCAACATCTTCATCAACCATTTAGATGAGGGGATAGATGGGGAACTCATCAAATTTGCAGACGACACCAAGCTGGCAGGAATAGCCAACACTCCAGAAGACAGGCTTAAGATACAGGAGGATCTGGACAGACTTGAACAGTGGGCACTATTTAACAAAATGAAATTCAATGGTGAAAAAAGTAAGGCTCTACATTTAGGCAAGAAAAACCAAATGTACAGGTATAGTATAGGGGGTACCTTGCTCAATAGTAGTAATTGTGAGAGGGACCTCGCAGTCCTAGTGGATAATCACTTAAATATGAACCAACAGTGTGCTGCAGCTGCCAAAAAGGCCAACACAGTTCTAGATTGCATTAACAGAGGGATAGAATCAAGATCAGGGGAAGTGTTAATACCACTTTACAATGCCTTGGTAAGGCCACACTTGGAATACTGCATCCAGTTTTGGTCACCACAACGTAAAAATGATGTTGAGACTCTAGAAAGAGTACAGAGAAGAGCAACAAAGATGATTAGGGGACTGGAGGCTAAAACATATAAGGAACGGGTGCTGGAATTGGGTATGTCTAGTTTAATGAAGAGAAGGACGAGGGGGGGACATGATAGCAGTGTTCCATATATCTCAGGGGCTGCTACAAAGAAGAAGGAGTCAAGCTATTTTCCAAAGTGCCTGAAGGCAGGACAAGAAGCAACGGATGGAAACTAATCAAGGAGAGAAGCAACCTAGAATTAAGGAGAAACTTCCTGACAGTCAGAACAATTAACCAGTGGAACAACCTGCCTCCAGAAGGTTGATGCTCCAACACTGGAAGTTTTTAAGAAGAGACTGGACAGCCATTTGTCCGAAATTGTATAGGATTTCCTGCCTGAGCAGGGGGTTGGACTAGATGACCTCCAAGGTCCCTTCCAACTTTATTTTATATATATAATAAAGCATTGGGGTGGAGAAAGATCTCTTAGAAGCCTTGCTAACCTAGTTTTTTACACATTGACCACGTGATAGGGCCATTTGTCCTAACTGACCGTATTTGCCTTAAATGTCCCACCTCCCCTTGTTTGCACTCCAGTTCCACAACTTCTCTCTCTCCCCTCCTTACCTTCCTTTCCTTCCTGGTGTTGTTACTGTTGGTATTCCTACTAACCACTCCCCCGCACTCACTTTGGGTCATGGATCCGAGTCCAGTATCCCAAGTGCCCTTACACTGTTGTTCCCCTCTCCTCCATTCCATTTTTCTGTCTGTTGTTCTTGTCCTCCACTATTTGTCATCATGAATCCTCTTCTCTCCCGTTTCCCTTCATGTCTGGGTGTGCGTGCTTGCAGCTCTACCCCGTCCTTTGGTCCCATCTCAGCTGGGCTGCCTGCCGGCTCACTCCTGAATTCACTCCCTCTCATCTCTGCCAATCCCATCCTTGCATCCACCGGTTGTCTCCTCGCAATCATTCTGGGCTGGGTGCTCAGGGTTGGCACTTCTGGTGCTCCTCCACTGCTACCCCTCCTCTTTTTCTTACCCTGCTGATCCATCCGCTGTTCTTGCCTTCCCCTCGCTATCCTTCTGGGCCCTATTTCTTCTGATCCTTCTCCATGCTTGCTTGTGGAAGCACACTGACACCCCCTATTCTCCTGCCTCCTTTGCCTATGCCCCCCATCCGCTTCACTCCCTCTCCTTCCTGATGCTGTTGTTGTTAATGTGCCCCCGTCCCTCCCCATGGGCATTTTGGGCCATATGGCCAGGTCTGATATCCTCTCTGCCTTTAAGGCAATTACGGTCAGTTAAAAAAACCAGATCAGCAAGGCTTATAAGAGATCTTTCTCCACCCCAATGCTTTACTTTGAAGATGCTGGCAGTGGACCAGCAAAAGCTAAGTTTGTTTTAACATTGTAAATAGTTGTTTTTATTGTTTTAATTTTTTTTAACAATAAACAGCTGATTTATATTTATCCCGGAGTTCAAAGATTGTGTAGTATTGAATAGATATGCCCAGGATTCAGATTTTTACAGTTATTAAGGATATATATATATCCTGTGAAAATAGCTGCAAAAATGCGAATCCTGGGCATATTTGTTGAATAACACAAACTTCGATCTCCGGGAGAGGTATAAACCAGTTGTTTATTGCTAAAAAGATATTTAAAAACAATAAAAACAACTATTTACAAGGAACCGCTACCAAAGGAAGAAAAGTCATCGGTTGTATACAGGGTACACTGCAAGGATTGCCAATGTAACTATAAGGGGGAGACGGCCAAACAGATAAAAACCAGAATACATGAACATAGATTGGCCGTCTGAAGGCAGGAGCAGTATTCCCAAATATGGACACATATAGTTAACAACGGGCACTCATTCAACTTCAAGGGGGCAGAAGCCATCGCCCAAGATGCCTCCAAAGGAGGACGCCTGCTGAAGGAGGCCTGGCTCTCCAACATGAATTCAATCAATCGATGCATAGAATTGCCCCCGGCATACCAGACATTAAAAATACATGAGGAGCAAGTTAGGACGCGGATGGCACTTACCAGAGGCAGAACCAGAACTGGGGGAGACAGTCATCACATGGCTAGGCAAAGAAAGGATTTGGAGGGAATAGGGATGGCAGGGATGGACGGTGAAATATTGGAATCACAGATGGATGGATGGGGTGAAAAGGAGGGAGGACACGAGCATGGTGAAGAGTCACATGGGGGAGGTGACAATGAGGGGGCATTAGGAATGCCGGACCTGACTGTACGACCCAAAACACATAGGACAGGGATACCAAACAAGACAGGGTTAGCTAGGAAGGGGAAGGAGGAGAAAAGGGATAAAAAAGGAGGGGAGGTTGGACTTAAAGAGGAGCAAGTGGACAGTCCAACTGACCATAGGCAAATAAGACAGAGAGACGGGACACGATCGTGCGCATGCACAGCCAGGTGTGAAATGAAATTGGGGGAGATAAGGCTAACGAGGATGAGAGGGGCTGAGCCCAAGAGCAAGCTGATAGGCATCCCCACCAGTTGTGGGCAGACGGAGCAGAAGGATGAGGCACGATGGAGCATGCACACACCCAGGTGGAGAAAAACCAAAAAAAAGACTGACAGGAATGGATGACGGAAGGCAGGAACAGCGTGTAGACCAACAGGATAGAAAGGAAGTGAGCCCTGATGGCAAACCTTTTGGAACACTGGGTCTGAATGCGCAGCCTGGAATGAGTAGGAGGGAGCAGTTAGAGAGCACACTGGCAGCAACGGTGCTGGAAGGGAGAAGATTGACAAGGATGAGAGAGAGGAAAAGTGTGGAATTGGAGTGCAAAAAAGAGAAGGCGGGGCAACCAAGGCAACTACAGTTAATCAGGAAGGATGGCCCTATCACACGGGCAATGAGTAAGCAGTTAGACCAGCAAGGTGTATAAAAAGAATCTCCCCACCCCCTGAGCCCCACTCTGAGGATGCTGGCAGAGGACAAGCAAAAGCTAAGTTGTTTCTTTTAACATTGTAAATAGTTGCTTTTATTGTTTTAAAATATTTTTTTAGCAATAAACAACTGGTTTATACCTCTCCCAGAGATCAAAGTTTGTGTTATTCAACACATCTACCAGAAAAAAACACACACATAAACCGCTATCTGCACACTCTCTCACACCACCACCCAGCACAGATCTCCTCCGTAGCCAAGACACTCATCTCCAGAACAAAACGCTTAGCTGACGAACAACACCTAAAAACCGAACTACACACTCTCACCAATGTACTAACATCCAATGGATTCCAAAGAAATAAGATTGCAAACCTAATCCAAAAAGAAACTCCCACTAAAATCCAAGACAGAGAACAAGAAAATGGCAAAGCCCTCCTCCCTTACATAAAAGGCACCACACACAGAATCAGCAAGATCCTCCATAAACACAACATCAAAACAGCATTCTGCAGAAACAGAAAAATATCCACCATCCTTAGAAACCCCAAAGATAAAATTGAATTAGAAAATCAAGGAGTATACGAAATCCCATGCACCACTTGTCCCACCACATACATTGGACAAACCAACAGAAGAATAAGTGCACGCATTGAAGAACATAAGAACTCAATCAAAAAAGAGGAACCAACATCTTCCCTGGTCCAACACCTTAAAGCCACAGGACATGAAATTGACTTTAAAAATACCAGAACTATCGTCAAAACTGAACATTTTAATAACAGAATAATCAGAGAAGCCATCGAGATAGAAAAATGCCCACACAGCACGAACAAACAAGATGATACCTCCCGCCTAACAGCCATTTGGAAGCCCGCCCTTATTGACAAATGACTCCCTAACACAAAAAATGACACCAGACCCACACTCACAAAAACCAAACAGGATGTCACCACCACACATCCATGCAAAAAGCAAACCCAAAGCCACACCGACAATGAGGCACGACCACAAACCAGAAGCCAGACCACAGCTGCATCATTAGCCACTTTAAACCCCTTCAGTCCATACATGAAGCAAACTGACACCCTCCATGAAGATGAGGCACGACCACGAAGCCAAAAAATAGCAAGGCAGCCCAAAATCTTAAACCCCCCTGCAACTCAGACTAACCTGAGCACAACAAAGCCCCCACCCAAACAGAACACTCCCCAGCCAATCAGAGCACAACCAACCCCCCATCCAATCAGAGCACAGCCAACCTCCCATCTAATCAGAGCACAGCCAAACCCTTAACCAATCAGAACACACCTCCACCCAATCAGAGCACAGCCAAGCTCCCTCCTAATCAGTTCATACCTCCACTGGCAGTTAAAAGGAAGAAACAGCTAAGACCACACATTGCTCCTCGAAGCACGAAGCTGAAAACACCAGCCTGAAGATGACGAATGGGACTTCGTCGAAACGTCGCCAAGACACTTCCAATTTTATGCAGGAGAAAACCCGAATAACCAAAGAAAACCTCAGAAAACAAATATCGAACATCTACGGGGAGGAAATCCACCATCTGACCAGGACCTATGAAAAACGTGAAGTCCAAAGAGCTTCCATTTTATGCGACCTCGCATTCCTACACAACTGCCGAGATCAAAATTTAATCCCCACATGTTTCCAACTGAAATTCCACTCCAACTCTGCAGCCACCAAACGCATCCTGAAAAGAACAGAATTGGCCCTAATCAGAAATGAACTTCACACAAAAAGATTCCCCCTAGACCGAATTAACAAAGATCTCCTCACACTTCACCTCAAACTCAGCAACAAGATCCACCCTGCACTTTGGGACAAATCCAAACAACTCGCCGTCTGGAGAGCCAAAACACAGACCACCCTCAAGACAGACACACACACCAACAAACTCCGAAGACTACAAGAACGCCAGAAACAAACCCCTCCTCCCTCACAGCCACACATGAAACAAACAGTGCATAACATCTCAGATAGGATCATCACCAAAGCCGAAACCAATGTCCTTTCCAAAGGATTCAACTTTGCAGTCGCTCCCAAACACATCCCCACTGAAACCATTATATGTGGAGTTGAAACCAGCCTGACCAAAATCAACCCCGATAACGCTAACAGAATCAGACTCGAAATCACCAACATCCTCTGCACCAGCAAGCCACCCAAAAGCAACTTACCCACAGAGGAACAGACAGCACTACGTAACCTGAAAGAAGACACCAGCATAATAATCCTACCAGCAGACAAGGGCAACGCCACAGTGGTTATGAACACATCTGACTACCAAACCAAATTAACCAACCTACTCCAAGACTCCACATACAAACCCCTAAACACAGATCCCATCACCTACCTGGAAAAAACCACCAGATCCAACATAAAAGCCTCCCCCATTAGCGAAGAGATCCAGCAAAGAATCATTCCCAGAGAGAAATCATCCAGATGCCCCAAACTCTATGGTCTCCCCAAGATACACAAAGAA
Organism: Crotalus tigris; assembly: GCF_016545835.1. Lineage (NCBI taxonomy): Eukaryota > Metazoa > Chordata > Lepidosauria > Squamata > Viperidae > Crotalus > Crotalus tigris. The sequence goes on from NW_024097741.1 coordinate 59,418, forward strand.
GGAACCCCACTCAGACCCATAGTCAGCTCCATAGACTCACCTCTACAAAACCTAGCCAAATTTCTTGCCAAACAACTACAGCCCTATGCAGAATCCATCACCTCACAGGTAAAAAACTCATTCCAGTTTATAGAGATCATAAAGAAACAAAACTTACAGCCCAACGACCTACTCGTGAGCTTCGATGTCATATCCCTCTTCACCCAATGGCCTATCAAAGAAGCCTTGACAGCTATCCAAAACAAATATAACCCCCCCAAAACACATCTTAGATCTGACCAACCACTGCCTATCCAACACATACTTCATCTATAATGGACAAAAATACAAACAAACAGAAGGAGCACCCATGGGATCACCCCTCTCACCTGTCATTGCAAACCTCTACATGGAAAACCTTGAAACCCAAGCTCTAGAAAAATCGGATCACAAACCCAAACTCTGGCTCAGATACGTAGATGACACCTTCATAATCTGGCCACATGGGAAAGAAAAACTGGACAACTTCCTCACACACCTCACCAGCCTACACCCCAAAATACAGTTCACCATGGAAACAGAAGCTAACAACCAACTTCCCTTCCTGGGTGTCTTAGTCTACAAGAAATCCAATGGCTCCCTAGGACACACCATCTACCAGAAGAAAACACACACAAACCGCTATCTGCATGCTCTCTCACACCACCACCCAGCACAGATCACCTCCGTAGCCAAGACACTCATCTCCAGAACAAAACGCTTAGCTGACGAACAACACCTAAAAACCGAACTACACACTCTCACCAATGTACTAACATCCAATGGATTCCAAAGAAATAAAATTACAAACCTAATCCAAAAAGAAACCCCCACTAAAATCCAAGACAAAGAACAAGAAAACGGCAAAGCCCTCCTCCCTTACATAAAAGGCACCACACACAGAATCAGCAAGATCCTCCATAAACACAACATTAAAACAGCATTCTGCAGAAACAGAAAAATATCCACCATCCTAAGAAACCCCAAAGATAAAATTGAGTTAGAAAATCAAGGAGTATATGAAATCCCATGCACCCCTTGACCCAACACATACATCGGACAAACCAACAGAAGAATAAGTGCACGCATTGAAGAACATAAGAACTCAGTCAAAAAAGAGGAACCAACATTTTCCCTGGTCCAACATCTTAAAGCCACAGGACATGAAATTGACTTTAAAAATACCAGAACTATCGCCAAAACTGAACATTTTAATAACAGAATAATCAGAGAAGCCATCGAGATAGAAAAATGCCCACACAGCATGAACAAACGAGATGATACCTCCCGCCTACCAGCCATTTGGAAACCCGCCCTTATTGACAAATGACTCCCTAACACAAACAATGACACCAGACCCACACTCACTAAAACCACACAGGATGTCACCACCACACATCCACGCAAAAAGCAAACCCAAAGCCACACCGTTGATGAGGCACGACCACAAACCAGAAGCCAGACCACAACTGCATCATTAGCCACTTTAAACCCCTCCAATCCATACACGAAGCAAACTGACACCCATCATGAAGATGAGACACGACCATGAACGCGAAGCCAAAAAATAGCAAGGCAGCCCTCCATCTTAACCCCCCTGCAACTCAGACTAACCTGAGCACAACAAAGCCCCCACCCAAATAGAACACTCCCCCATCCAATCAGAGCACAGCCAACCCCCCATCTAATCAGAGCACAGCCAACCCCCCCATCCAATCAGAGCACAGCCAAACCCCTAACCAATCAGAACACACCTCCACCCAATCAGAACACAGCCAAGCTCCCACCCATCAGTTCATACCTCCACTGGCAGTTAAAAGGAAGAAACAGCTAAGACCACACATTGCTTCTCGAAGCACGAAGCTGAAAACACTAGCCTGAAGATGACGAATGGGACTTCGTCGAAACGTCTCCAAGACACTTCCAATTTTATGCAGGAGAAAACCCGAATAACCAAAGACCTACATATATATATATATATATATATATTTCAGTAAAAAAGGAAGCGATCACCAGGAAATAAAACACCAAGGTTTTAATAAATAAAATCAAGCTTTCGATGGCTAACATCTGTCATCATTGTCAGGATACAAGCCAGCTAGTGAGGAAATCTGCTTATAAGCATAGCCACACCTAAACTCTATGCATGGACCTTGTAACAGGTCCAAGCCGACTAATCCTTACTTCACTTACAGCCTTCAGTGATTCTTTCTTATAGCTCTTACTTACATCCACCTAGCTTTCAATGGCTAGCACCTGCCATCATTGTCAGAATACAAGCTAGCTAGTGAGGAAACCTGCTTATAAGCATAGCCACACCTAAACTCTACACATGGACCTTGTAACAGGTCCAAGCTGACTAATCCTTGCTTCACTTATAGCCTTCAGTGATTGTTTCTTATAGCTCTTACTTACATCCACACAACCACCTATTTCCCCCCTCCCTTTAGTTCCTGAGTCATATAGGCAACGTGTGTTTCTCAAAATTAAATGGTCCTCTGCACTATTGAGTTGATTCTTCTTCCTGTGTTCCTTGGGACATTTCTCTCCTCCACTCCTCCGGCACACATCACACTCATTTGCATTCTTCAATCCTGTCACTCCTTCAACCCCCCCCCCCCACAATCCTTGCCACCAATCTCATCCACACTTTTATTTTCCTCCACTGTTCCCAGCGTATCGCATCCTCCGTGCTCCTCCTTCGTGCCATCTGGTGCAACTCTCAATCCGTTTGCCTCTCTTTCAGTCTTCCATAACGCCGCTCTCCGGGAGCATGTGACCACCCCCATAACGGGGCGGCTGTAAGTATTGATCTTCTGTACGTCCATTGAAGGCATGTCTCTGTCTCGGTGGCTCTGATCAGTGTGGCCGCATAGCAAAGGTGTTATTCTGCCGTTGCTCGTAGTAGGTGTTGCCTTTTTTGAATTCCTATCCATTTCCAAGGCACTGGCGACCAGGTGCATTGTAGCGGGGGCACCATTAGGGACAGTGGAGCCGATATGGTCACTGGGGTAGCGAGTTTGTTTTGTGTTAATTGGGACACTTGTTGTTCTTATTCTTGAGTATTGGGTACAATGCAAGGAGGTGTCTGGGGCATCCGAGGATGGGCCACTAATGTCAATAAATTTCTTAATTAATGGCGGATGTACACACAAATCGTTAACTAAAGGGGGTCTAGATTGTAGATGTCTCTCTTCTTTGTTGCCAGTTTCATCTAATGGACACCCAGAGTTTTTGTTACTCAGATGTTTTTTCCCAGGTTGTCTACGCGTTTCCCACGCCTTCATGATCTGATATGCTGGGCGTAGGTCCACATGTCGATTGATTGACATGCTGTCTGAAAACCAGGCTTCTTTGAGTAACCTACCACTCACTGGCAGCCACCCTTACATCGTCAAAATTAAATTTATGACCAAACTCCTCCATGTGAGTCAGTATTTGGGAGTATTGCTCACCTCTTCTTATTGCCAGCTTGTGTTCCTGCATTCTTGTTCCGACCCTTTTGGAAGTTTCTCCCACATAATTGCCTGGGCAGTCATTACAGTTAATCCTGTAAATGACTCCAGATCTCTCAACTATGGGGACTATTTGGTCTCATAATGAGACCAACTATTTGTAAATGACTCCAGATCTCTCAACTATGGGGACTATTTGGTCTCATAATGAGACCAACTATTTGGTCTCATAATGCAGGAACGCAACGTCCGGTCAGGTCTATGTGCAACCCTTACACCATAGGGTGCCAATAGTCTGGTGGTGGCTTCCGAGATGTTGCTAATGTAAGGGAGGGTAATACGAGTCGTCTGTGATGGTACCATCCCACTTGATGGATTTTGGGATGGTTTGGACAGAGTACTGTGGCGTCTGATGAATTTCATGGGGTACCCATTGTACCTACAGAGACGGAGGAGATGTTTTCTTTCCTCCATCCTAGCTTCGGCTGTACTGCAGTGGGAGTCCACCCTCTTAAAGAGGGTTCTAATGCAGCTGACTTTGTGGGCCACCGGATGATTGCTGTTGTAATGCAAAATCCTATCGGTGTGTGTGGGTTTTCGATAGACCCAGGTGGTTAAGGTCCCATCCAGCTGGCGTTGGACTAAGACATCAAGAAATGCCAGCTTACCCTGATACTCCTCCTCCTCCTCCATAAATTGCAGTCCACGCACACCGAATTAAGTGTGTCCACAAAGCCAGCTTTTTGACTCCTCTTAATTATGACGAACGTGTCGTCAATGTAGCGGGCCCAGAACTTTGGACAGTACTGGGTCATCGCTACGTGTTCCAACTGCTGCAATACAGCCTCAGCAATAACACTCGAAATAGGTGACCGCATGGGGGTGCCCTTTATTTGCTCATACATTGTGCCCTGAAACGTAAAATATGTTTTGAGGCAAAGGACTAGAAGTATATATGATTAGAAATGTCTGTAAAAATGTGACTCCTGGGTATGTTCATATCATAAAATAAATAACTCACGATCACCAGGAGAAATAGGAAAAAAATTAATAAAACCTAGCTTTCGTCGGGAACTTACGACATCGTCAGGGTTATAGCCAGTTAACAGAAATGCCTTAAATAGGGTTAATTAACATTTTGCGCCCGGCTCCTAGACCGCATCATCGGCCCCAGCCGTTAGATTGTATTCTAGTTGTTTCTTTGACGTCTGCACCCAGCTCTTTTTTCTCTCCTTTGAACATTCTTACTTGATCCTAGGTTTGTTAAAATCCTTTCATCCTCCTCCCCTTTGATGACATTTACCTCCATACTGCCCTCATTTTTCTTCACCCAATTCTCCTTACTATGGGTCTTGGGGGGTGGGCCATTTGATCTTCCCTTGATGTTGCTATGTGCTCCATTGTAACCCCAAGTATTAACTCTTGCTCCCTTCAATTGTGGAATGGGTGTTTCCCCTTGCCCCATGTCTTCTATCCTCTTCCCTTTTCCTGCACGGGTGGCACTTGTCTGAATGTCATGCAATTTGGCGCTCCCACCTTCACCCCCCACCTTAATGCTCTCTACGTCAGCGGTCTCTTGCTCTTCCATCCATTGTTGGTAGTCCCCGCTCTTACCCGGGGCGGATCTCCTGTGCCTATATCCCACTAGAGGAGCCTCCGGTTGTGGGCGCATGCATCCCCCGTCCGTAATCTTCCACCCACCCATTGAGTGAAAGGATAAGGTATCTCCCTCTCTTTTATGGTACGAACGAGTCACCACGCCACACTCCCTGCTTCTATATGTGAACCACCCCTCTTTGTTGTCACACGCAATGTTGGGCTCTATAGTTTCCCTGCCCGATCTCCCGGGGGCCCACCTAATGCCATTGACACCGCTCTTCCATCCGGGGGGGGGGAGGATCTTCCAAAGTGTAGCTGGGAACCATACAGGTCCCTCGCTCAGTAGTCACTCCCTCCTTCATCTCCCAAAAGAAGATGTTCGGCTCTCGGCGGTCGCCTATTCATATTCAGTGTTGGTGGTCTCCTCAGCTGTTGGTTGGGATGTGTCCGCTGTTGGCTAAGTGCCAGGGGAATACCCGTAAGCTGCTGGGGGTCAGTTGGACTCTCGTTTGCCTGTCCATGTGGGGGGCTAGATTTAGCTCTACCTCCTCGATCCCGTAACCATTGGTCAAGTTGTCTACGGCTAGTGGGGTGGCGATTTGTGCTCCATTTCCTCAAAGCCTGCTGCATCGGGCAAAGATCTATATGGCGGTTAATTGAGTCCTTGTCCGAAAACCGGGCTTCTTTCAGCAGTCGGCCTCATTTTGTGGCATTGTTGGAAACAACCCGTGCGTTATCAAAATCAAATTGGTGACCGCATTCTGCCATGTGCGTCCAAACCTGAGAGTGTTCCTCGCCCCTTTTTAGGGCCAATTTATGCTCGTGTAAATGAGTTTTTAACCGTTTGGATGTTTCACCCACGTAATTGCTTTGACAGTTCTTACAGTCAATTCTGTATACCACTGTAGATTTTTCCATGGTGAGAAGTGGGTCTTTGGGGCGCATAATTTTGGAACGCAGCGTTTGGCTAGGCTTATGAGCCACTTTTATACTATAGGGGGCTAACAGTCTGGCTGTCGCCTCACAGACATTGTTAATATAAGGCAGAAAGATGCGTGTCATCTGTGATGATGGCTCATCCCTCTGTTGATTGTCCTGGGGTTTAGGTGTTGTGCTGTGCCATTTTATGAATTTCAATGGGTATCCATTCTGCTGGCAAATATGGAAGAGGTGTTTCCCTTCTTCCATTTTGAACTCAACTGTGCTGCGCTTAAATAGTGTTCTGATGCAGCTAACTTTATGGGATACCAGATGATTACTCCTGTAGTGGAGGATCCTATCCATATGGGTGGGCTTACGGTATATCTTCGTGTGCAACGATCCATCTGGTTGACGCCAAATTGCATGACATTCAGACAAGTGCCACCTGTGCAGGAAAAGGGAAGAGGATAGAAGACATGGAGCAGGGGGAGACACCCGTTCCACAATTGAAGGGAGCAAGAGTTAATACTTGGGGTTCTAATGGAGCACATAGCAACATCAAGGGAAGATCAAATGGCCCACCCCCCAAGACCTATAGTAAGGAGAATTGGGTGAAGAAGAATGAGGGCAGTACGGAGGTAAGCATCACCAAAGGGGAGGAGGATGAAAGGATTTTAACAAACCTAAGATCCGGTAAGAATGTTCAAAGGAGAGATAGAAAAAAGTTGGGTGCAGACGTCAAAGACACGACTGGAATACAATCTAATTGGCTGGGGCTGATGACATGGTCTAGGAGCAGGACACAAATGTTAGTTAACCTTATTTAAGGCATTTCTGTTAACTGGCTATAACCCTGATGATGTCGGAAGCTCCCGACGAAAGCTCGGTTTTATTAATTTTTTTCCTATTTCTCCTGGTGATCGTGAGTTATTTATTTTATTATATATATATATATATATATATATATATATATATATATATATATATATATATATATATATATATATATGATACAAATAAAATACGAACACCAGGAGAATATAAATATAAAAAATATACTTTACTAAAAGCTGCCAAGCTTTCGTTTGGAAACTCCAAACATCATCAGGGCTAAGGAGCCAGTAAACAATGATGACTTAAATGGGTTTGGCTGACATTTGCACCCGGCTCATGGACCGCGTCACAAGTCCCGGCCGGTTAATTAGTGTTCCAGATGTTTCTTTATTACTCTCCTTGCACTTCCTTCTATCGTTCTTCTGGATCATTCCTCCCACCATTCCATTACTAACATTCATCTCCTCCACCACCCCTTTATCCTTATTTCCTTCCATAGTATTGACCCTTATCTCCTTTTTGTTTTCATTTTCCACCCTGGGGGCATCCGTTTCTCCTCTATCAGTATTACAACCCTCTCTGGGATCACAGATGCTCCCCCCCACATTTTTCTCAATCCCTGCTCCACACCCTCTCTTCTCGCCCCTCCACTGTCATGAGTAACTTTCATATGGGTGTTGCACGTTTGCCCTCCTCGTCCGTCCTGGCAATCTCCGTGTTGACGGTTTTCCACCATTCTATTTGTTTGCTGTGTGATCGGGTGCTTACTCCGCTTCTCAATTCATCATCCCCCCTCCTCCCTATCACACACTCTTCCCCATTGCTAGTAGGAGCGGCATTCAGGCGGATGTCAGGTTTCCGGATCTCTGCATTCTGAATCCCCGTGGGAAACCTGACGTCCGCCTGAATACTGATAGAGGAGCACGAAGCTCCTCTATCATATATATGTCTTTGGTTATTCAGATTTTCTCCCGTGTCAAATTGGAAGTGTCTTGCCGATGTTTCGACGAAGTCTCATTCGTCATCTTCAGGCTGGTGTTTTCGGCTTCGTGCTTCTAGGAGCATGAAGCCGAAAACACCAGCCTGAAGATGACGAATGAGACTTCGTCAAAACGTTGCCAAGACACTTCCAAATTGATGCGGGAGAAAACCCGAATAACCAAAGACCTACATACAAACACCCTGCACTCTATCTTTCAAGGTCTTTTTGGCAGCTTGTGTCTCAGAAAAACTCCTCTAAAGTTTTTAATTTTTAGCTTCTCGGCTGCATCCATCAGCTAAAAGTTTGACAACAGAACATTTGGAAGCACAACTCCTTTGACATCGATATTCATTTTTTATTATGTAGTAGTTTTGCTATCCATTTATAGCAAAACGTTTTGGGAGGTGATTTCTCAAAACTGTGTCTCTATAAACTGCTTTGTGTCATTGTAAAGTGTTGTAATGAGATTAACCTGTTTTGCTTTAAAGTCAACAAAAATTAAAGGTAGGTCCTTTTTGGAAACTTTTGTGACTATAAACCCATGACCTGTAAGTTGCTTCAGGTTGTTGTAAGGCATGATAACAACCTTTGTTTTACTTCTTGGCATTTTTTAAAAAAATTAGAAGAATAAAGTTTGTAGTGTCTGTGTTCTAATGTGTGTATCCCATCTTCCAATATGATTCATTTGTCATTGTCAGTGCTCAAAGCTATTTTATTAATCTCTTCTGTGTAGACATCATGGAGGTGGGATCTAATAATTGTTCTGTACTGCTTCTCATGACCGTTCAACATCTTTTTGTAGTTGTTGTGAGTGATGGTATTTTTGACTACAGCCTTCTTTATGCCCTTATACTTTTTGGTTTCATTGTCCTCAAACTTTTTTTACAAGTAAAGCTTGGCCCTCAGCCCGACAAACTCTTCAATCTTCTTTCCCTCAGCCTTGTCCTTGAACATGCTGATCACTTTCTTGTTAACTCTGGTTTTTATTCCAGATGGTTGATCCTTTGGGTAATCGCTCATTTTGAATAGTTTCTCGACATCATCAGCAATGTCTGCTAGAAATCCTCAGGCATTATCTCATATGCCAGACTGTCAGTGTCAGTGAACAAAAACTGTGCTCCATCTCCATACTTGTTTTTATGTAGTTGTAGTGGAAATTGTACATCAGAGTCTTGCTCAAGTCCAGTATAAACATACCTAGATATGTAGATTTGTTGTACGTCAGCATTGTTTTACTCATGTGAATTGAGACCACGTTTTTCTTGAATATCATGAATCTGTCATAGTTTGGTTGGTCAGTTAGTTTCAGCAATTCTTTCTCAGTCATAACCAACCATATGTCAATGCGGTTTTTGATGTTTTCCATGGTCTTGCCGAAGACGCTGTTGTTCATAAGTTTGAAAAAGTCTTTCTCAAAGGCATTGGAGGTTTTTCATTCTCAAGAAGGTATTCTTGTCAATGTATGGTTTCAACCATGGCTCTTCCTTGAATCTTATTCCTCTGTGAATTTTTGTAATCTTCATCCCGAGACTCTCGTATTGCTTCAAGTTCTCATAGTGCACAAAGTATTTGGTCTTGTCATTCAAGTTTGGTATTAGCTTTTGCACCTTTGATCCTTCGGGTATAATATTTTCTGAGGCAAGATGATAATCATTGTGAAGGTCATGCAGCTCTTTTGGGTATTCCAAGTTGATTTCGAGAATACAACCCACACCATCTGGACACATAATGCTTTTCCAGTCATTCAGTTCTGTTTCTTCCATCCATCTAAATTCATGAGATGGAAGTGGTTTACTCATCACCCATCCGTACAGATTATGTGCATCCAGATAAGTAAGGTATGATGAAGGTTTACTACTGTCAAAGGCTTTGTCCATGAACTTGTTTGCTCGAGCATATCAATTTGAGATGATGCTGACTCTGCCATATATTCCTTGTTTTATCATGAGCAGCATATCATAATCGCTCAACAACTCCAATTTAACCCTCATCAAATTCAGTGCCACATCCCAAGTGAGTCCCAGTGACAGATAGTACCAGGCAGGATCTAGTTTGTAGTATTTCATGCAAACATCTCTAAAATTTGACAACACATCGCTCTTGTTGTTCGGGTTGCGGTAATCCCAAAGTGTTTTATATGTGATTTCCCTCCACACCTCTATTGCGTGAATGTAGTCTTTGAAGCTTATCTTAGTATCGTTTAATTTTGAATAGAATTCAAACATTGGTGGTAGGTTGGTTTTGCCTAATCTTTTGACAGAGTCCATGTACTAATAGGGGAAACTCCTTTCCTCAACAATAGATCAAATCATTTTCCATTGCATTACTTTGACAAATTTTTACACTGGTTTTTACAAAGATTCTTCATCAGAGTATCGAGGCTTGCGAGTATAAAGCTAAAGCTGTTGATAAATCGCAAATCTTAATGATCACTTCTTTTTCTTCCTTAACAATCTCTTATTTTCCTTCATTAATGAGTACTTTCTTTATTTCCTTAATGAACCTGTCAATGACAACTTCTTGACTGAAAGAAATGTATTTTTTCTTGTTGCTCAGGATACAGTGTAAGGACCCACCCCACTTTGTATCTTAAGAAGACAGAACTCTTGGAATAATTCTTCCAACAGGCATCCTTTATTAAGAGAAAATGGTTGCAGGTGTTCTAGACAGGACTTGGGGTCCAAGCTCTCCCATTCAAGGTTTTAAGGGGTTTCCCAGTAGCCCCACCCAATCATCCCCTACTTCCAGCAACAGTCTCAGGCATTATACTCCCACCCCCCTTTCCTTACTGCCGGCTGGATGGAGACTTCAGAGAAAACTACATGAAAGGTAATAGTCTCCTTTGTTATGATTAGGCCTTTTGGTGCTATCCACATTCAGTTCCTTTGAAGTGTACTGAAGGAAGTGAGGGCCATAAAGCCCCTTTGTTCACCCCCTTCCCTTCATCGTATGACAGAATCCAGAGAAGGCAGAAATGGGGTTTTTTATAGTTGATAATTAGAGATGAAATATAATTGGATTCTGACATCCTGCCCCCTCAAATATAAGACAGATCCACCTGAAAGAAAACAAAACAGGTATAAAAGTTAGTCAGGCTTGTTAGGATATTCTGTGTGAAACTTCTTTAAAAGCTTTGGGGCTCTGACATGACATTTATGGACCCACTCGTTTTGTGAGGCAGGGAGGTGTTTCCAGGCAACTAAGTACTGAGTCGCTCCATGATATCTCCTAGAGTCTAGAATTTCCTTTATTTCAAAGTGTTGTTCGCCCTCCACCATGATTGGAGGTGGTGGTGGTGGGATTTTTGGCTGTAAAGCTGACTGATGCTCTCTTTTCAACAAGCTGCAATGAAAAATTGGGTGTATTTGCCTGAGATGTTTTTGGTAATTCTAATTCTACTGTTACTGGGTTTATGATTCTTTTAATTGGAAAAGGCCCTATATATTTTGGTCCAAGTTTTTTACAGGGTTGTAGGGACTTTAGGTATTTTGTAGATAGGTACACCATTTCACCTATAATCAATGGTGTAGGCTCAACCCTTTTTTTATCGGCTTGTGCTTTGTATGCCTGCCTAGCTTCATCTAGTGCTTTTCTAACTATTGGCCAAGTGTTTTGTAGTTTTTCCATCCATTCTTTCAGTGATGGGATCGTTGGTTCATTTGGGGTTAATTGTGGCATGGGATTGAAACTTTGACTGGTGGCTATTTGAAAAGGAGTATAACCTGTGCTGGAGTGGACTGCATTATTGTAGACAACTTCTGCAAAAGGGAGTAAGTCCACCCACTCGGTCTGCTGGAAACTAAGAAAACATCTTAAATATTGCTTAAGTACGGAGTTCATTTTTTCAGCCCCCCCATTCGATTGTGGATGATGGCTAGATGTCAGTCCCTGAGTGGTTCCTAAGAGGGATAAAAATTCCTTCCAAAATGCAGACATAACTTGCACCCCCCTGTCAGACATGATGCATTGGGGTGCCCCATGCAATCTGTAAATGTGCTGGATGAAAAGTTTTGCTAAGGCTTTTGCGGTGGGAATCTTTTGGCAAGGGATAAAGTGCACCTGTTTGGAAAACAAGTCCGTGACCGTCCAGACAACAGTATTCCCATTGCTTTCTGGCAATTCCATTATAAAATCCATGGCTATTTCTCTCCAGGGGGCTGAGGGATTTGCCACTGTTTGTAATAGTCCTGGTGATTTCCCTTGCAACCTCTTTGCAGTTGCACATTTTGGGCAACTGGCTATATAACTTTCTATGTCCTTTTTTATGGATGGCCACCAAAATTGCCGTTTAATTAAGTGTAAAGTTTTTACAAATCCAAAATGCCCTGCTGATTTTGTGTCATGGCAAAGCTGCATGAAAGTGACTCTTTGGGTTGTTGGTATATATAACTTTTCCCCTACCCAAGGCAACCTGTCTCTCATTATGCACACATTTTTGTTTTTCTGGAACTATTCATCTGTTTCCAAACTTTTTCTGAATTCAATTCCAGTTTGGCTGTCCAGTTGTGGTTTTAATTTAGCTTGGGTTCTGGTGGTTACTGGTGCTGCCAGTTGTGACTCTGCCATTATTGGTTTAGAGTATTGCACGATCCGGATGCGGGCTTTGTCACTGGGGATGTCCCGCCCGTATTCCTCCATGTAGCTGAGGACTTGGGTTAGGAAAAACCCCAAGTGTGTTGGCTCCCCTTTGAATTTCACCTCCAACGGCGGACATCTTGGAATGGATCGGTGCCTCCGTTGTTGGTGGTAGTGTCTTCCATCCAGATCACCATCTATGGTTCGGTAGGGGGTGGGGACTACTGGATCAGCAAATGTCCCCGGGGCTGCAGGTTCCACTTCCCCCTCTCTCCCTTTGTGGCTCCAGGATCTGGGGCGGCTGTAGGGCTCAGGATTCTCCTCTCCTAGGGAGCTGAGAGTTCTGTTCATCAGGTCAATAGCTTTCTCTAGGATCCAGTCTGAGTACGGTGCCCAGCTTTTCTCCATCTCCTGCTTCCATTCTGGTTGCTTGGCCCCCCGTCTCAGGGTCACCTTTCTTGATTTGTTTCCCCACTCGCTTTTCTTTTTAATGCCCATTGACCAGCGAGGCTTGTGGTCCCATGTCTCCACCACTTCTTCTCCTGAGAAATCTGACCTCTTGGATCCCAACATCTGGCAAGTTTGCAATTGGGTCAGCGGCTCTCTTTCCGGGGAGTTTTCCCCCTTTCTTGCTCCATTGTCTGACATGGTAATTTTTTGCAAAATCCCCCGGCAAGGGTCTCCCTTCCAGGTGGATTAATTTTGCAAGTCCTGTCTAATGTAAGGACCCACCCCACTTTGCATCTTAAGAAGACAGAACTCTTGGAATAATTCTTTATTAAGAGAAAATGGTTGCAGGCGTTCTAGACAGGACTTGGGGTCCAAGCTCTCCCATTCAAGGTTTTAAGGGGTTTCCCAGTAGCCCCACCCAATCATCCCCTACTTCCAGAGACAGGCTCAGGCATTACACTCCCACCCCCTTTTCCTTACTGCCGGCTGGATGAAGACTTCAGAGAAAACTACATGAAAGGTAGTTTCCCTTCATCGTATGATAGAATCCTGAGAAGGCAGAAATGGGGTTTTTTATAGTTGATAATTAGAGATGAAATATAATTGGATTCTGACATCCAGTTTATTTTTTTGTCATTGTCACCTCGCAGCTTCTTGATGACTAGATGGATGTTGTACCCTGAAAAGTTATGGAATATTACAGGGATCAACTTTGGCACTTTATATTTTTGATTGCAGCAATAGTGTGCTGCACCTCTAAACTGTCCCATATAGAGACAATGATCATGAACTTTATCAAAATCATTCAACTCGTTTTCGCATATGAGGCATTTAGCGGTGGCTACGTCTCCAAACCTTCCTGGAAAGTGGCAGTAATCTTTAACTTTATCATGATTCCACGCTTTATTATTTTCATATGTGACACCTAGTAGCATACTTGTATCTCTCTTTGTCATCTTTTGTAAATATCATCCTCTTTGAGGATTGGAAGTAATGATACAGCTCCTTAATGCTTTGCACAAGCAAGTCGACAAATATCTGTGCTACATCATTTTTCTCACTTTCTGCAACGAATACAACCAGGTCTTGCAAATATACCGTATCGTCAAAGCATTTTATTTGATAGCAAAATAAGCTTAGTGTGTGTTTCTGATACTTGTTTGTGTAAGACTTTTTTGGGTTTGGTTGGTATGTATCTATTGGTTTAATGAACAATTTGAATGGTACCCTCATCAATCTGATGTAGTTCTTAAAGGATAGCATCGTGTCGGCTTCTAGGAGTTCTATCCTTACAGCTTCATGCTTCAAGCAAAGCTCATCATGTTTCTTAAGAATCTCTATTGTTTGGTACATACAATCTTTATTGTTTGGTACATACAATCTCTATCGTTTTCCATACAATGCATGGAAAAATGCATTGTATGCTGTGATTTTTCTGTTCAATTTGCCATCAGTCTGTTAAAGTTTTTTAATCCAGCAATAAAGCTTCTTGATGCCATCAGAAATAAGCAACAGATTAACAACTTTATTCTTTGATGCTTGGACATGTACATCAGGAAAACAAATTCTGTGTAACCAAATACATTAATGCTAATGTTGTTTCTTTCAAACCTTTTGAAAACATTTTCATCGATGGCAACTGGGAATGTGAAACTGCTCTAGTCAAGGTTCTCTGCTTGTAGATTCAATACCTTTGATATTCTTTCAGAATTATTGTCTACCGGATTCAGTTCTCATGCCATGTACCACATGAAACATTTATCATCTTTGTTCTTCACGTTGACAATCGCCTTTGTGTTTCCTAGCTTTTTTGGCAATGGAATATATCCTTAAATGGTCTGTAGGCAGCGACGTTTATCTCCAATATTTGTACGGTCTCGAACCTCCAGTTACTATTTGGAACATTGCCATTGACTCCATAATCTTGTCGATGGCTTTGCTGTACAGTTCACCGATGACGGTCACTTCTAATACAATTTCTGTCCACTTTTCATATTGATGTGCTCCATCCTGCTCCAAAGAACCAAATTAAATTTTATCCCACAATTACTACCCAACAGATTGACAACTTTGTTTCTTGTCTGTCTTAGAAACAGAATAGTGTTGACTCCTTCAATACTGTTGATAACATATTGCTGTATGAATCCTTTGATCGTCGACTTGCTTTCTCTGATTTGAAGTTTGATGTTGTATAGCTTGTCCAAAATAGAATGGACTCGTGCTTTGAGCACTTCTAACTTTTCATTCACAATTCTCTTTGATACTTTGAGTACATAGTTAATAATCCAATCAACGAATGTGCTGATGGAAATCTAACCTTGTCGTAAGGAACCAATGTTAGAGGAACATTGAGTAGTGGTTTAGTAGGTGTATCAAGTAGAGCAATCAACTCAGCCTTGCTGAGTCTATAGAAGTTTGTTAATCCTCATTGTTTTGCAACAATATGCAATTCACAAAGGGTTTTGTTATCCATTTTTATTGTAGGTATAAAATAATTTTAATGCAAATTCAACTTTGCATTTTGAGGTTTTATTCATCTGCGGGTGGTTGGCACTTAAATCATGTGATTTGTTTTTGAATATAGAGCAGGGTGGGTGGGGCTTATACCATGTGACCAATGGGTGGGGCTTATTCCCACATTTCTACTACTCATGGGTGTGAGCGGAGCTAATTCTCAAATGGACCAATCAGAGTTTGAGTGTGAGCTGGGCAGGGCTAATTTAAGACATGTGACCCTGTTTTGATCAATCAGAGCTCAAGTGTAGGGTAGGAGAAAAGAGGGGGGCAACTGAGCCAGAAGGCCCACCTCTCCCTACTGAGATTGATCAAGATTTTATGGGCATTTTCATAATGATAGCAAAAATATATTGTATTTTCAACAAAGTTGTTTTTTTCCCTTTGTGGAATATTTATTTTAATTGATTACTTTTATGAAACAGTAATTTATAACTGCAGGTAGTCAGCACTAAGCTGTTAGGTTAAAATGGATACATCCACAATACACATTTTAGCTGGCTGTTCTGCACTACACTTCATATCACTCTAGCTATGTTTTGATTCCATTATTATTTTTTGTCTCCCTAGAGTTGTTTTCTTGATTTACACTGATGGGAACAGATTTATGACCGCAACTCTTTCACAACTTTTCTTCATTTGTTTATAGCTGTGCATTCATGATTTGGGCAAATTAGTGGTGAAGCATATGTATCTTGTTTTTCTCATGTGATTTTCTTTTCCACCTAATCAGTCAACATGGATTATGCTCAATTAATTCCATCATTAAAGAGCTTCTCAACTACCCCCTATTCCTCTGTCCCAGCCTCATCTGTTCTCAGGCAAGATGACAAGTATTTGCGAATATACTGTTAACTGTATATGGACAAAGACCAGGGCGTGCTTCATGTAGAAGATTTATTAAAATAAAAAGAAAAGCAATTTAATCTGTGCCAAAGGAGGGCATGATATATTTACTGAATGATATATTTTTGAGGGCATGATATATTTACTGAAATCCCTAAGAAAATTGTCATCCTCCTTGCAAATTATCTGCAATTGGTATAAAGTACAGTTCCCTGATATTGTTGACTATGAAGAGTTAACGTGTAAAGAAAAGTAAACAAATCTATATGATGGAAAACCATTTAATGAATAAATTGCTATATGTATGTGTATATCTATATTTATATCTGACTAAAAGAATAATTGCCTTTTTAAGGTAGAGTCACTGAAATACACTTTTGTGAAGAGAAGACACCTATGAACAAATTCACTGTTTTTTTACAGTAAGCGTGAAATTTCCTCTGCAGACAAGATAGCAATTTACAATGGAATTTTAACACTAAAGGTAAAAGAAAATATAGCATTGTATACAATTCAGAATTATTCAGCTTTCTGAATACTAGGCATTTGACATTCTGCTAGCTGGAGTATAGCTGTGAAATAATGAAGCAAATACTTTTATTAAACAACAGATCTGTATTTTGCAAAAATATTTAAAAGAACAATAAGATTTTTTTTAAAATGTGTCTCTGCATCTATATTTGTGGTTCTGCTATAACAGAAGAAGGTTAGATCTATGGGCTATTTGGACACATCTTTTCAGTCAACAAGGTCACTTGTGGCAATAATCTGTTCATTAGAGGTGTAATCCATCACTCATGTAATATCAGTTTAATGCCAGGATTTTAATGCAGGTTGAACTAATCATTAATGGCAGTTTGTCAACTGCATAATCCACAAGGGATTGTGGGTATGCATGATTTAGTAGATGATCCTTGGCTTCAGCTGAGTAAGAAGCTTGCCTCAGAGGCAAAATGAAGAGAGACAATAAACAGTGTTTACTCATGAACAAATATTATACTTAATAGCATTGACAGTCATTTTGGATCCAAGTGCATGTATATCGGGAAACTGGATGTTTGCAAAACTGGATTAAAATGTATTTGAAACTTGGTTTCAGATATAGCAGTAAAAGTTACTACATTCCTTTTCATTGAAACAAATCTATCAAGCATTTAGAGAAACTTATTTCCAGCCCAAATAGTTTGCAAGATTTCCACAACAGAGTTATTTATTCATCATTGCTAAAAATTTAGGTTGATATTGTATCTACATAAAGTACCAAGTGCTTGGATTGACCTGTGACTGTCATAGGTAAAAAGTATTAGTTAGGAAAGTCTGCATTAGTGTCAAACTGATAGCTGATGTTCCCTCAGGCAGTTAATTCATTTGGAGGGAAGAGGAGAATAACCTGAAGTGAATTTTTGTGCCCACCTGAAACCTACTCAGAGAATTAAATGCATAGTTTGATTTACCAATCATTATAAATGTAGTATTGCATCACATTCTCTATTTCAATTGTTGGGAAAAATCTTTCTCTTTCCAATTTCCAATTTCAGAAGTGATTGTCTTGCCTTGCTATGTAATTTACTGAAAGTATATGCCACCCGTTCTCTAGCTATAAATAATACCAATCAGCAATCACACTACAATAAAGGAACTTTTAAAATAACAATTAACCAGAATGAACTTTCCCATATGGAAAATGGAACATAAGGGTTTTATCAAGTCTCTCTCTCTCTCTCTCTCTCTCTCTCTCTCTCTCTCTCTCTCTCTCTCTCTCTCTCTCTCTCTCCCTCTCCCTCTCCCTCTCCCTCTCCCTCTCCTTCTCCCCCCCTCTTAAAGGATGAAAACAACAGAGACAGAAAAAAACCCCACAATTATATCTTGTATTTTAATATGAAAAAACAGAATGATTCAGGCAGTGGTTTTTCCTGTGACAATAGAAGCAAAATTTGGATTTTGTAGAAAAAGAATATTATTATAAAAAGTATCAATGCTTTTGAACATTGATGTTTGAGAAGACCGAGAAGATCTGAGAATACCAAGAAAAGAAACAAAGAGATCAGACAAATCAACCTACAGTTCTAACACTAGGAACAAAAGACCAGGTTCAAATGATCCTACTTTTTGCACATTGTGCAAAGACCTAGTTCTCTGCACAAGGCTTTAATGCTGGGAAAAATAGATAGGAAGAGAAGAAGAGATGAGTAGAAGCAAGATGATTGACTCAATTGTAGTGATGGGTACTGTTAAGTCCTCAGCGAAATGGCAATGACGCGAGAAGCAGTTGTAGTTCTCAGGAACCTCTTTATTTCTGTTCAGCAGACTGGTTACAAGACGCCGACAACGCCCAAGTTTCCCTGCCCCTTTTATAGGCGATCCCCGGGCCAAATTGCAACATTTGGCACGCTTGCACTCTGCGCATGTGCGCGAGTGCTGGCGACAGCCAGTCTGGTCCCGGGCAGCTTGCACCTGCCCAGGACCGTTGCAATGCCCCGAGCTTGCCTTCACAGGCTCAGGACATAACACCCCTTCCCCCCCGGCTAAGACTATAATCATACAAATAATAATATGCAACCCAATACGAGTGTGATACCCAAACTAGCTTTCATACCAGTTATCTCTTTGCTTCTATTGTTCCCCAGTGTCCCATTCTTTTCCTACATGTACAGGAATACTCTCTGTTAACTCTGTTTTGCCAGTAGGGTTACAAAATCTTCTAAATACTTAGGAGATCTTTTAACTCTCTGTGACCTCCTGATTTCTGGGTACCTTCCAAGTACCCCTTGGCTGAGGGGT
Source organism: Crotalus tigris (assembly GCF_016545835.1). Classification (NCBI taxonomy): domain Eukaryota; kingdom Metazoa; phylum Chordata; class Lepidosauria; order Squamata; family Viperidae; genus Crotalus; species Crotalus tigris. The sequence goes on from NW_024097741.1 coordinate 78,393, forward strand.
GCTGTATGCTTGTTCCCCTTGCTTGGCCCTGGTGATTCCCAAGGACTGTGCTCCAATGCCTGGCCTGCTTGCTTGCCCACCGGGCTCGTCAGGCCAGGGCTTCTTTCTCTGTTTGACCTGGTTGTCCTGCCTGGTTGCAGGCTCTCTGGCCCTCCTAAGTGACTGCCACTGTTGGGCAACTCTGTAGAACCTCCCAGGTCTGTCCTAGACCTATCCAGAGGCTGTCTTCCCTCATGTTCCTGTTCTGTAACCGGGCTTACTAGGGTTTCAGTACTGTCCCAAAACTCAGTTGTCCCCTGAGTGATGCCAGAGGTGTTGTAATTGGGATTCGGTTCCTCGACCACCTCCCTGTGTGCTTGCCCCCTTCTAGGAGCAGTGGCAGTGTTGGGCCAACTAGACAGAATGTGTGCCAGCTCTCTTGCAGGGTGTGGGTTGTTTGGATGCTCCCGGATATCCTCCCTGACTGGAGTACTGAATGATGCTGGTGTGTAGTGATTATGCCCCCGGGGTGACTCCCTGGCTGGAGTAGGCACTGGTGCCTGAATTCTAGTTGGACTCCATGAATTCCTGTTTGGAGCACTCGCGGAATTTTGGAATGAGCTGTCTGTGGTTCCCTCGTTAATGATAGGCTGCAGCCCACACCCTTCCCTTTGCCCATAGGGGTCCCCCTCCCCCCGGAAAAGAACCAGGAGTCTCAGTGGGAAGGTCCCGTCTTGTGCGTAGCTGATCGATGTGTCGTCGCAGGACACGACCGTCACCCAGGGAAACCTCGTAGGACAAAGGACCTGTGACCCTGGACACAGTGGCAGGGACCCATAAATGACCAGGCCCGTAGTTATGAGTCCAACTAGCACCCACTAGCAGTTGTCTAGGTGCCCTGGGGTGTGTGATTGTAGAAGGTAGTCTGTCCGGGTGCAACCGGTCAAGCTTGGTAGTCAGTTTGCGCCCCCAGTGAAATTCAGCTGGGCTCCTCCCAGTAGAAGTGGAAGGTGTAGTGCGATAAGAAAGGAGGAAGTCAGCCAACCTGTGATGCCAGTCTCCATAGGTTAGTTTCTTCAAAGCATCCTTGGTGATGCGAACCATGCGTTCAGCCATACCGTTGGTGGATGGGTGGAAGGGCGCAGAGGTGGCATGACGAATCATGTTGGCCTGTAAGAAAGCTTGGAATTCGGAAGAAGTGAATTGCGGGCCATTGTCAGATACGAGGACATCAGGAAGCCCGTGTGCAGCAAAAATTCCCCTCAGTACTTGAATAGTCTTTGCAGTGGTGGTGGAAGAGACAGGTACAACCTCAAGCCATTTTGAATGGCTATCAACCAAGACCAAGAAGAATTGACCCTGAAAGGGCCCAGCATAGTCAATGTGCACCCTAGACCATGGAGACTGTGTTTCCTCCCATCTATGTACAGGAGCTTGGGGCATTTCAGGGCGTGAGCGTTGACAAAGGTGGCATGCATGCACCTTAGCTTCAATGTCTCTCTCTAACCCAGGCCCCCACAAGTGGCTGCGCGCAAGCGCCTTCATACATACAATGCCAGGATGACCCTCGTGGAGGGAACCTAAGACCCTAGTCCTCATTGAGGTAGGAATGACAACTCTGCTCCCCCAAAGCAGACAACCCTGGAAAGTGGATAACTCGTTCCTTTTGGACCAGAAACTCTGAAACTCAGTGCCTGGACAGCTCTCTGGCCATCCAGATAAAACCCAAGATAGGACACGAGAAAGTGTGAGATCTGTGGCTGATTCAGCAGCCACATCCCTGGCATCTAAAGGGGACTCAGGCAAGGCTTGAATTGAGAGGATATTGATTGTTGGTGCAGGGTCAGCCTCTACTACTAGCAGGGGTAATCTACTGAGGCCATCAGCATGGCCCATTTGTTTCCCTGGTTTGTGAATTAAGGAAAAATCATAGGCAGACAGAAAGATAGACCATCTCAGCATTCTGGGGGAGATGATTTGGGGTGTTTGTTTATGTGTGGTAAACAGCCCCAACAAAGGCTTATGGTCAGTGAAGACCGTGAAATGCCTGCCATATAGGAAATCATGGAATTTTTTGATTCCAGCAACAACAGCTAAAGCCTCCCTGTCAATTTGAGCATAATTTCGCTCTGCAGAAGACAAGGTCCTGGAGTAATATATAACAGGAACCTGAGTTCCATCAGGTCTGAGGTGGCTTAGTACGGCTCCCACCCCATAAGGAGAAGCATCACAAGTGATGCACACAGGAAGGGATTCATTGAAATGTGCAAGCACACTGTTAGAAGTGAGTAAGGCCTTAACTTCATTGAAACTTGCTTCATGTTTTTGTGACCACTGCCACACTGCCTGTTTGTCCAGGAGCCTATGAAGAGGTTCGGCTACACTAGCCTTGTTTGGAAGGAAGGAGTTGTAAAAGTTCAAAAGGCCCAGGAAGGCCTGTAGTTCGGCCTTGGACTTTGGCCTAGGAGCATGCATAATAGCGTTTAATTTGGACTCAGCAGGGTGAATCCCAGTAGCATCAATTTTGAATCCCAGAAAATCTGTAGAAGGCACCCCAATTTTACATTTGTCCTTCTTGAGTTTGAGGCCCGTTTCCCTGAACCTCAGCAGGACAGCCCTTAGTCTCTCAGCTAAGTTGTGTGTAGAGTCTCCAGCAATTAAGACATCATCAAAATAGGGGCAAACCCCTGGTATACCCCGTAGTGTGTTTTCCATTATGCTTTGGAAAATTCCAGGAGCAACATTTACTCCAAATTGTAACCTCTTTACCTTGAATGCCCCCCTGTGGGTCACAATGGTTTGAGCTACAGCAGCAACAGGCAACTGTTGATACGCCTGAGCTAGGTCAAGCTTTGCAAAAACACGCCCCCCCTTGAGGGAGGCCAGAATATGACTGACCACGGGGACCGGATAGGCATGTTGCTGCAATGCCTTATTCAGAGTGCATTTGTAATCTGCACAGATGCGAATGTCCCCATTTGCCTTAAGAGGCGTGACAATGGGGGTCTCCCAAGGACTGGAGTCAACAGGTTCTAAGACTCCTTGCTGAATCAATTTGTCCAATTCGGTGTCAATTTTACCTTTTAAAGCAAAAGGAACCCTTCTTGCTTTAATTCTAATAGGGGTGACAATGGGGTCTAGTTTTAATGACACAGGGGGTCCTTTGTACGTGCCCAGCTGTGGGCTGAAAACATCTGCAAATTCTTTGCAGACTTCCTGTAAATCTACTGTTTGCAAGCTATTGAGCACTGTGACGTGTATTCCCAAGGCCTCAAACCAATCGAGTCCTATGAGACTCGTTCGCTCACCCCCTACTACTATTACATCTAATGGACCTTCAAAATCCTTGTATTGCACATTAAGGGTGGCCTCCCCCTTAACACATACTCTGGAGTTTTGAAAGTCTGTTAACACAATGTCGGAAGGCCTCAGTTTGGCCTGAAATCCGCTGCCAGAACAAATCTTCCTGAACGTGTGCATGGAAACGATTGAAAGTGCAGACCCCATATCCAGTTCCATAGCTAATGGAACCCCTTGTAACTTCACTTTAAGTGACAGCTTTTTCTTAATGGGCTTGTGTGTGCCTGTCCTATAAATGCTTCTTCACGAAGCACAGAAACCCACCCGGTTTTGGCTGGGGACCCTGGTACCTTTCAGGCGCAATTCTTCTCGAGTTTGTACCTTCTGATGGCCCAGACACACAGCTGCAATGTGGCCCTGTTTTCCGCATGCTCTACAGATAGCGGAGCGAAATCTGCAGTCGGTCCTCTTGTGACAACCTCCACAACCGAGGCACTTGGGGACAGCTGAAGAGCTTTCCTTCTGCTTCCCTTCTTTTGTGGGGTAGAGACGGTCTACTTCATTGTCAGGATCCTCCTCTGGGTTCCTTTGGACTCCTTTCTGGTGCACGGACACAGCTTCTGGAGTACTTCTGATCGGCCTCATGTTCTTGATGGCGCCACCTGCTGCCTCTTCTGCAGTAACCTCTCTCAAGGCATCTTGGAATGATAAGTCTTCTTTAGCGAAAAGTCTCCGCTGCAATTCTCTATGTCTCAGTCCGCATACAAATCTGTCTCTCAGCCGTTCTTCTAGATCTTTGAACTCGCAGTGTTTAGCGGCTTTTCTCAACGCAGCAATGTACTCTTTGGCTGATTCTCTGAGCCGCTGATCCCTCTGTTCGAAGGTGTGGCGCCAAGCGATGACGGACAACTTGGGCTGGAAGTGTTCCTTTAGTAGTTTTTTGAGATCTGTGTAGTTAACAGATTCTAGAGGTGCAGGTGCTGCTATGTTTTCAGCAATTTCGAATGCGTCTTGACCGCAAACACACAGCAGGGTGGCAGCTTTTAGACTATCTTCTCTTACTTGATTGACTTTAAGATAGTTTTCTACCCTGGCTACGTAGGAATCCCATCTTTCCGGATGCGAGACGTCGAATTCTGAAAGTCTTCCAACTTTTGCCATTTTTGTAGTACAGGAAGGGTCTATCAGCCAGCTTACCCCCGATGTTTGCTGAATTGGTGGGCAGCTGCTGAGTTTAACGCCATTTCCTACTGCTCAGGACTCTAGGGTAAGCTTACAACTTGTCTGCAGCCGTTGTAAGGCATCCCACCTTCGTCGCCAGCGTTAAGTCCTCAGCGAAATGGCAATGACGCGAGAAGCAGTTGTAGTTCTCAGGAACCTCTTTATTTCTGTTCAGCATACTGGTTACAAGACGCCGACAACACTCAAGTTTCCCTGCCCCTTTTATAGGCAATCCCCGGGCCAAATTGCAACATTTGGCACGCTTGCACTCTGCACATGCGCGCGAGTGCTGGCGACAGCCAGTCTGGTCCCGGGCAGCTTGCACCTGCCTGGGACCATTGCAATGCCCCGAGCCTGCCTTCACAGGCTCAGGACATAACAGGTACTGTTCTGTTCTGTGCATTGGTAAGGCATTGAGATGAGGCAGGAGTAACAACACTTGCTTCTTTATTTAATCTTTAACAGAACAACACAAAATGGCACAGATCCCTTTTATACCCCCTTGCAGGGAGCAGATCAACCAATCAGTGCAATGTATCTTTCCCACCTTGCACATGCGCAATAGGCTGGAGACAGCCTGTCTGGCCCGGGCAGTTTCATGGTCTGCCCGGGACTCTCTGCAGCTTCCTCCACCTGCTGTGTCAATCACAGCCCAGGACATAACACCCCTCCCCTCTTATTTCAAAACACATAGCTTTACTATTTTACATTACTACAAATCTGACACCTTTTCAATTCTTTTGAGCATGTTCTTATTTCTAAAGAACACTTAAGCCTGCCCACCTACTAACAGGAACTTCACATAGTCCTGCAAATACTTGGGTGGGCCTCTGGTCTGCTCTGATCTTCTTGGAGCAGTTGCAAGTGCCCGGTCTACAAGCTTGCCTGCCAGGCTTGGCAAACCGGGACTTGGATGCCCACTAGGTACAGGCAAACCCACATCATGCTGACTGGCTGAGTCCTGTAAACCCAGACCAGAGTTCCTTGGTGGGGTGGAATTCCTAGGTCTACAACAGACCCCTCTTGGGAGCAATATCCTGTAGGCACAAGGCCAGCAGATGGAGTGGCCTGAACAACTGGTTGCGTGCAATATTCCATGGAGCCAGTGCCAGAGTCAGGAGCCGCCTCATTGGCAAAACCCCTATGTGCAGACTGCAAACCCCTGCTTTTGCAGAAAGACTGAGATCCACGATCGTGATCGTGGTCCTCCTCCCCCCCAAGAGCAGAGTCAGGAGTGGAAGGGTGACTAGGTAGCCTCCAGCGCAGCTGGTCAATGTGCCAACGCAAACACACGACCATAGTCCAGGGCCACTTCATATGACAGCAGCCCAGTGACTTTGCAGACCACTACTGTGACCCAGAGATGTCCAGGTCCTAGTTCCTTGCCCAAACTGGATCACCCACCTGTAATCTCCTAGGTGCCTGTGGCTGTGACACCTGTGAAGCCACCCGGTCTGGGTGCAATCTGTCCAGTTTGATAATGAGACGGTGACCCCAGTGGAGTTCAGCTGGGCTTTTCCCAATAGCTGTGCAAGAGGTAGTGCATTGGCAAAGAAGAAAGTCAGCTAACCTGTGATGCCAGCTCCTGTGAGTGAGCCTCTTCAAGGAGTCTTTGGTTGTGCGCACCATGCGCTCAGCTTGCCTGTTGGAAGTTGGATGGAATGGTGCTGAAGTAGCGTGATGGATCATGTTGGCCTGTAGGAAAGCCTGAAACTCAGAAGAAGTGAATTGAGGGCCGTTGTCAGAGACAAGAACATCTGGGAGCCCATGGGAGGTGAAGATCTTCCTCAAAACCTAGATGATCCTGGCAGTCGTCGTAGTGGACACTGGAATGACCTCTAGCCATTTAGAGTGACTGTCCACAACAATGAGGAAGAATTGCCCCTGAAAGGGGTCAGCATAGTCGATATGAACACTCGACCAAGGAGCATGTGTGTCCTCCCACCTGTGTACAGGAGCCTGTGGCATTTCAGGCCTGGACTGTTGGCAAACGTGGCAACCCTGGACCTGGGTCTCAATCTCCTTATCAAGCCCAGGCCACCAGAGATAGCTGCGCATAAGAGCCTTGAAGCTCGCTCTTCGACTTAGGGCTTGGGGCCTGCTGAATCGCTTTGAGCTTAGATTCAGCAGGATGGATGCCTTCTGCATCTATACGAAACCCCAGGAATTCAGTGGAAGTGACTCCAATTTTGCATTTGTCTTGCCTAAGCTTCAGCCCTGCTTCGCAGAACTGCAGCAAAATGGACCGAAGCCTCTCAGCCAAATTTTCGGGTGATTCCCCTGTGATGAGGACATCATTGAAGTAAGGGCAAACTCCCGGAATGTTACAGAGCATTTGCTCCATAATGCTTTGGAAAATGCCAGGGGCTACGTTAACCCCAAACTGCAGTCTTCTGACTTTGAAGGCCCCCCGTGCATTATGATCATCTGGGGCTCAGCTGTTGTCTCATCAACCAGTAGCTGTTGATAGACCTGAGCCAAATCAAGTTTGGTGAAAACTCGGCCTCCCTTCAGCCCAAAATGTGGCTCACCACAGGCACTGGATAAGAATGCTGCTATAATGCTTTGTTTAGCGTGCATTTATAGTCAGCACAAATGCAGACTTCCCCATTGGCCTTCAGTGGCATCACTATAGGTGTTTCCCATGGACTGCTATCCACAGGTTCCAAAATACCTTGCTGAAGCAGTTTGTCCAGCTCAGTATTAATCTTTTGCTTCAATGCAAAAGACACCCGAGAAGACTTAACTCTAATTGGGGCAATGGATGGGTCTACTGCAAAGCAATTGGAGGGCCCTTGTACGACCCTAGTTCTGGGCTAAACACATCAGCAAACTCCTTGCAAACTTCTGCAAGTCCTGGCATTTGCAAACTGTGGAGCCCAGTCACTTGAATCCCAAGTGCCTCGAACCAATCTAGTCCAATTAGACTTGTGTGATCGCCCTCTACCACAACAACGTCCAGGAACCCTTCGAATTTCCTACACTGCACCTTGAGTGTGGCCTCCCCTTTTACCCTGACTTGGGAATTCTGAAAGTCTGTTAAGACCAGATTCGATGGCCTGAGTTTAACTTGCTGGCTGCTTCTGTAGCAGATTTGCTTAAGGGTGTCCTGGGATATGATTGACAGAGCTGAACCTGTGTCCAGTTCCATCGTTAAGGGGACCCCCTGCAATTTGACATCAATGCACAGCTTTTTCTTCAATGGTCGGTGTGCCCCGGTTCTCAAAACACTCCTATGGGATGTGCAGAAACCCACCCTATTCTGGCTGGGGACCCTGATACCTTTCCGAGGCAATTCTTCTGAAGGACAGTCTTTCATGGGACCCAAACAGATGGCGGCTATATAGCCTTGCCGGCCACATGCCCGGCAAATGGCAGAGCGGAATCGGCAATCGGAGCATTTGTGGCGGCCTCCACATCTGAAACACCAAGGGAATTGAACTGCCTTGTCAACTCACTTGTCAACTCGCTCTTGGTGCCTTTGCTCTGCTGGCTGCTGTAGTCGGTCGACCTCGTTTTCGGAATCAGGATCAGCTACCTCTCGAGCAACCTCTTGATGGATGGAGCCTGAACTCGTAGGATGCTTGGAAAGCCGCAAGGCCTTGACTGCACCTCCTGCTGCTTTGTCAGCCATGATCTCCCTTAGTCATCCTGGAAGGAAACGTCTTCCTTTGCAAAAATCTTTTGCTTCAGCTCACGGCTCCTCAAGCCACAAACTGGATGATCTCAAAGTCTTTCCTCCAGGTCTTTAAATTCACAGGGCCTAGCCGCTTGTTGAAGCACAGCAATAAAGTCCGCAGCAGACTCTCCTGGCCATTGGTCCCGCTGTTCAAATGCGTGATGCCAGGGCAATCACTGATAGCTTCGGTTCAAAATGTTCCCTTAACATTTTCTTCAGCTCAGTATAAGCGATGGATTCTAGAGGTGCTGGGGCAACCGGATTTTCAGCAATATCAAATGTCTCTTGCCCACAGACACACAGTAATGTTGCGGCTTTGAGCCTGTCTTCCCAAACTTGGTTTACTCGGAAGTAGTTTTCTACTATGGCCACGTATAAGCTCCAGCGTTCAGGGTGAGCTGTATTGAATTTGAACAAACGCCGTATCTTTGACATCGTTACATCTTGGTGGCCTCATAAACACTTCGTGCTGCTCCGGCTTGCGAAGGAGTTCCAGGATGAATCTCGCCGAGTTCTCCTCCAGCATCTTCATACTGGCAGACAGAGTCGCACGAGTCAGAACACTGAACTTCCAATCCTTCGGGCCTTCTGTGGTGAGTCAGCCTATTTTCTTTCTTTTTTTTTTTGCAGCACGATCCCATCCTCATTGCCAATGTGATCTTGATTTTATCCCTCTGTTATTGCAGCCTAGCACTGTGTTGGCCTTTTTGGCAGCTGCAGCACACTGCTGGCTCATATTTAAGTGATTATCCACTCTCCGAGGTCCCTCTCACAGTTACTTCTATTGAGCAAGATATCCCCTATACTATACCTGTACATTTGGTTTTTCTTGCCTAAAGATAGAACCTTACTTTTTTCACCATTGAATTTCATTTTCTTAAATAGTGCCCAGTGTTCAAGTCTGTCAAGATCCTTCTGTATCTTAACTCTATCTTCTGGAGTGTTGGCTATTCCTGCCATCTTGGTGTCATCTGCAAATTTGATGAGTTCCCCATCTATCCCTCGTCCAAATCATTGATGAAGATGTTGAAGAGCACTGGGCCCAGAACAGAGCCCTGGGACACCCCACTGCACACTTTCCTCTATGTAGATGCAGTTCCATTGAGGACCACATGCTGAGTATGGCCAGTCAGCCAATTACGGATCCATCTGGTGGTGATGCTGTCTAACCCACATTTTTCCACCTTATCAAGTAGTAGGTTGTGGTCTACTTTATCAAATGCCTTATTGAAGTCCAAATAAATTATTTCCACACCATTCCTCTGGTCCACTAATTTTGTCACCTGGTCAAAGAATGTAATGAGATTTGTCTAGCATGATCTGTTTTTTATAAACCCATGTTGGCTTTTGGTTATGACTTTGTTTGCCTCTAGGTGTTTGCTGATTCGTTGTTTGATTATCTTTTCCAGAATCTTCCCAGGTATTGAGGTCAGGCTGATAGATCTGTAGTTTCCTGGATGGATCTATTTGTTTTTTTCCTTTTTTGAAGATGGGAACTACATCAGCTCTTTTCCAGTCCTCTGGTAGTTCACCGGTGCTCCAGGATCTTTGAAAAATATAGTTCAGTGCTTCTGAGATCACATCTGCCAGTTCCTTGAGGACCTTGGGGTGTAATCCATCTCGTCCTGGAGATTTGAACTCATCTAGGCTGGACAGGTGCTCACTTATCATTTTCTTGTCTATCTTAACTTGTGTTTCTATACTGTTTTTTATGGCACTATTTTTGATAGGTTGGTCTGTTTTTTCCCTTTGTGTAAAGACAGATACAAAAAAAATGAGTTAAATAGTTCTGCTTTCTCCCTTTTGTTTGTCACCTTCTTGCCACTTTCACCCACTAATGGACCAATCATTTCCTTCACTTTTTTCTTGTTTTTTTTATTTATTATTTTTGAGTTTTGTTGCAAGTCTTAGCTCATTTTGAGTCATAGCTTTCCTTACTTCATCTTTGCAGGCTCGGGCTATTTGCTGATATTCTGCCTTAGTTATGTGCCCCTCTTTCCACTTTTTATATTTGTCCTTTTTGTCTTTTAATTTATTAGAGAGTTCTTTATGCAGCCATGCTGGGTTCTTTTGAGAGCTGTTATTTTTCTTCTTTGTAACATACCATTTGCATGTACTCTTGTTCTCATCTCAATGTATGGATATCTTTTTAATAGTAAGAGAGCTAACTTTCTGTTCTTTGTTTAGTGCATCGAGTTCAACACCCCCCCCCCCCATTAAATCCAACCCACAGTCTCTCTAAATTTAAAGAAATCTTTTCCATGAACATAGATTTTAGGCTTCTCTTATTCAAACATATTGTCTCTGACTGAGTTTCATCTTGGTGGCTAAAAACTGAATTCTTTTTCCATAATATTCTCAGTATTTTTCATATGATTCTGTATGGAAGAAAAATTAGATATTTTGCTTAGGAAATAGCCACATTCATGGTATTTTATTGTTTAAAAATAACTCTTTAGTGTCTTTTGGGAAATTCTATGTAGCTTGAACTGGTAATTCATTAATTAACACAAATTATGGTTTCAATTATTTTATCTGATTGTAAAGTGATCACTAAATGGTCACACCATACTGGAAGCATATGAATTTTGAGTGTCTTAATATGTGTATGTATATGTGTGAGTTTGAGAGCCTGTGACTATATGTACAGTATGTAACATACACACACCATCTTGGTCTCTATCTCTCTAACACATTAAGTGGGAATCTCCTATTTTTTATTTTCAAATGTAGTCTTTCATTCAGGTTAATATAGTGTTCTTTTCTAAATTTGCAAGGGAAATTCTTCCATTGAAAAATATGTATTTCTTTTGCCATCCAAAAAGAATGAATATATTGTGCTTTTACCCAGATTGTGTGCTTTTTGGGTTAGGGTTAGATGTTCACATCTAATGAATGCAAACTTTTGACATGTCCATGTGAACACTTCCATTTTAGGAATTTGTAGCACCATCCATCCAGCATGCACCAGTATCCAACTAATGAAGATAGACTTCATGCTGTAAGAGTTGGGTATTATTAAATGCTAGTGTGGATATGCCAGAATTAAATATCTTCTATCTTTTTGTTAAGGGGCAACTTATAAAGAACATAAACAACTCAGTCAATAGTGAAATATTGAAGCAATCCAAAGAGTGGTAATTTTATTGGAGGCCACATGTAAAGATTTGTAACAGCCTCCTCTTTTATCCAATATTTTTCCTTTTTGCATCCCTTTAATTATCCCATTCCCATTATATGCAGAATAGAGAATTGGTTTTGAGGTTCTGAAGAGAAAAAAATCATAATTTTCAGCAGCAAACTAAAACAAATAATGTTTTTCATTTTCAGTGCTAACGAATGTAGATTTGTTTCACATGCCAAATCATATATCTTAAATATATTTTCCTAAATCTAAAGAACACAACATGTTAATGCAAATTGTGCAGTCAGCCTGATTAATTTAAACTTTCTTTGTAGGCTCATTCTCAAAGAACTTGACTGTGATTTAAGGATTTGGTTGGATATAATAGGCTAATATTAAACATTCTGAGGTTTTCTGTACATTTAGAATGCTTTCAAGTATGGCTGATTATTGTGCAACTGAACAATATATTTGCTTGTTACCCAGGGGATACTGGGTGATGGACAAGTCTTATAGAAGGTAGTCAGTCAGTCAAAGATCAGTACAATTAAAAATACTCAACTTTATTTAACTTTATTCTAGTTAAAAAATATAAAATAAAATAACTATAGAAGGTACAAGAAAGGTTTGCTGCTCAGTAGTAGAGCATCTCAGTGATCTCCCTTTAAATATCCCAGGCTTCAGACTTGAGAACATCAAACTGGATAAATAGCTATAACTATAATGACCAGCATAAGGTTACTATTGATTAGCATTGACAAAAGTATAAGGAAATGTATTATTTTCTGATTCATTCTTGACTTGATGAATTATAGAAAACAAATGTGCAGCATGTGTGGTGTAATATTAAAACAATTGATTGGGAAATGGAAATTTAAATCCAAATCTTTACTCAGTTATGTTACATCTTGAACTGTGTTTATATTACAAAAGACATACATACATACGTTCAGACATACATACATGTATGCATTTTCAGAGATGTTGATGAATTCTTAGGAACAGCAGCAACAGAAGAAGTAAATAGATAGAATTTGTGCTGAATTAATTGGACTATTTTTTTTTCTAAATGAAAATCATTATTCTAATAAAGGAGAATATTTGGTAGATGAATACATAGCAGTTCTGTGCCTTCACCAATTTTATTCATCACAGAACAAGGAAAATAAGTAATATTTGAATGACACTATTGATAAGTAATAAAATGGAACAGGTAGAAATATCTTAATTTGAAACTTGTTTGATGTTGGTAATTTTGCAAAACTATATAATTTGAAAAAAGTCCAGATAATTAAAAAAAATGTGCATTAGAAAATGTACTTACTCAGAAGCAACATTCATAGAGCTTCATTTCTAATTCAGTGGTATTATTCAAACTCTTGATAAAGCTCTTCCAGGTGCATTACATCTTATATTTATCCCTGCATCAAAGGGAGAGAATAAACTAAAAAAAAGAGAGAGACTTGAAAAAAAGATAATACTTGAAAAGTGTTTTTCAGCAAACCCATACATCATTGTCAAGAGAAAAGATTAAACTTTATTGTTTCTTTTTGAACCAGGAACTCAAGGTGAGTGGAAATGTCTTGAAATGCAAAATAGTTTTGCAGATAAAGTAAAATGGAGATGAAAACAGACAATAAAAGGACATTGGCAGTAATAGAAGAAACAGTCAAGAAGTTTACTCTTCTTAACTGTAGTCCAGAAGTTTTATTTTATTGCTTGGACTTTCTCTTTCATCTTTTCATCATGTTCAAGTGTTCCAACTTTTATCTTTTTAAATAAAATGAAATCTTTCAGTTTAAGAATGGCACCAAAATAATTATTGTAATTTGAAAATGATAAGTTATATGTGCTGCAGCTTCTGCCAAAATAAACCACACCATTCATTTAAAATATCAGGAAATTCCATTTAAGATGGTAGTTATATACCCATTGAGGATACAGTGTAGATCAGTTTTCCCTAGTATTAATCCAGCCTCTTAACCAGTGGTGGGATTCAGCCAGTTTGCACCAATCCGGCAGAACCAGTAACTAATTTTTTGTTGCCCAGGCCCAGAATGGACTTCCGGAAGCGGCATCCACACAAAGAACCAGTTGTTCACATATTTGAATTCCACCACTGCTTTTAACAATATAACTGCAATTGATCCAGACTGTCACAATTATTTGGAAGTAATGAATGTTAGGGCTCAAATGGTACCACAATGTTTAAACATTATTTATTTTTCAAGTAGTAACTTTTGAAAAAATTCCAGCAGCCAATTGCTACATACAAAACTATCTTCAACAAAAGTTTCCTCTTGATATCATGAATTGTTGGATTTGGCATTAACAGCCATATAAATGTTTCTATAATAATGTAACTTCCTCAGTATATACTTAACATTTACTCAAGTCTGCTTAGCAGAGTTTCTTTCCTCCTCCCCCTTCCCCAGGAGTTTCTATCTTCTTGTCAGTCTACAATTCAACAGCAGAGGGGCTTTGCATACATATAATTATTTAATTGTAACCCGTGGTGCCTGCTGTCATATATCTTTATTTTACAATTATCAATTGTAAATCTTCCACAGCTATGGAAGAATAAGTAACCATTTTACCTTTATTTAATATACGTTCCATAGAAAGCAGTCTTAAAATAAACATGCTTTAGAAAGCTGTCTTTTTCATGATAAATAAATGGTGAGGCACCTTTAAAGAAGGGACCAGCTGACATTCATGAACACAGTTACAAGGGAATTGACAATAGACAGGAATTCATTCCTTAGATCAGAAGTCTCCAATCTTTCTGGGCTCGCAGATCAGAGGGAAGGAGGGCAGCTTCAAAATTGGCTCATACATGGGGCCACACACACCAGCGCGGCACTAGCAGCCCTGTTCACGCATGGGGCATGGGCTGGCATGTGCACATGCATGAACGGCCACGCACCTCCCACAGCGGCTAGCAGCCCTGTTTGCTCATACACAAATGGGCCACACAACCCACCCGGGTAGCGGCCCCGTTTGCACATGTGCAAATGGGCTGCGGACAGACAGCCCATGCTAGTGCCCTCGTTTGCACCCATGTGCATGTGCAAATGGGGCCGCGGGTGCTAGTGTGAGTGAGGGGAATGCACGCCCACACATGTGCACACTGGCCAGCCATTTCCGCGGCCAGCTGGCCAAGAGCCCATGGCCTGGGACCGGGCTGCAGTCCATAGGTTGGAGACCCTTGCCTTAGATCATCATCTTGATAGCTCAGTGTTAGAGCTGAGAAGATTGATCATAGGCATCTGAGTAGGCTGAAGAATTATCTGAATGAGAAGCCAGGAGAAAGATGTGAGGACAAATCGGAGTTTTGTAAGTTTCCTAAGGATAAGATGGTGACAGGTTGAACATTAGGAAGTCCCTTGATTGCAGTCCAAAACACTGATGGCTTTTCTTTATTATTACAATTACTAGGCACTCCAGAGAAGAATCTAGGAGAGGGGCTGCAATCACTATTGATATGTAGGCTTTTTATCAACTAACTCAAAGACAAAAAGAAGCACTTCTATTATGTGGTTGTATTAGCTCAGGGGTGTCAAACTGCCGGCCCACGGGCTGGATGCGTCATGAGGAAACCGCGCCCACCCCATTGCCGGCAATGGGGAAGAAATTCTGATACATTGCATGACATCACATGAGGTTGCGAGTTGACATGTCTTTATTAGCTGATAAAGCATGATAATTTCCATGAACCATTTGAAGGGGAAGACTAAAAGACTGAGGAAGGACATGGAATAGGATGTCAGAGGAACATAACCAAGATAGTTTTCAATATTAAGGAGTCTGGCATATTCTTCTATAGCAGTGATGGCGAACCTATGGCATGCGTGCCAGAGGCGGCACTCAGAGCCCTCTCTGTGGGCACGTCCGCTGCCACCAGCATCTCACACAAGTCCATTAGGCTGCCACCGGTGCCCGGAGCAACAGCTCCACCCAGCACAAAGGAGGCAAAGTGGCTGGCTAGCAAGCTCAAGTAGAAGTGGTAGAGCACTCTCTCATGTGCTTGCTGGCCTCTGTGTGCAGAGGCCGATGGTGTCAGGCAGCAGCCGCCCCTGCCTCGCCTTGCCTTGCTCTGCAGCAATGGCACCCCCACTGTACCCCCTGCCTCATCCTGCAGGAAAAGCCTGTCCACCACCCAACCCCAAGACCCCCTGGATCTCCCCCAATCCTGCCCAGCACACTCTTTTGAAATGTCTCTACCAAGGATGCAGATAAGGGGGAGCTGAAGATGTTGAAGTCATGGGGTTCTACTGTTCCTGCTATTTGTGGTTATGAGGAAAGGAAAACTGAAATTCTAGTAGAAAGAGAAACTTCTTTGACTGTAGTGGAAGAAGGAATAGCCATTATGCGCCTCCTTGATATCTATGACAGGAAGAGGTCATGGGAGAGATGTGCAAAGAGGAAATGAACATTTCTCCCCTCAAGTAGTGATTATTCTTATTCTCTCTGTCTGCCTTCTGATATTTTGTCAGTTCTATTCAACTAACAAATAGGAAGAATGGATGGAGGAGTGTGAAATAAGAATATGGAGTAAGTTGTGTGAGGACTGGAGTTAGCAAGGTGGGAAAATAGAAGCTAGCCTATTTTGTAAACACAGGTCAATTGCTATCAATATTTCAGTGTGAGAAACGGGTGGCAAGAAGTCCATTACAAACAAAGAGTGTGAGAAATTCAGGATTTAAACTTTGGGATTTATATATAAAGAGAGCTGGATTCTTTGAATATATTGAACTGATCTGAACTGAAATTAAGGCTGCTTGATATCTGAAATAAAGTTACTTATTTGTTTAAGTTTAATCTTTGACTACCTTCTGCTATGCACCTAAAGGTGAGTCTGTCTTTATTTTTTTATATACATATTTTATTGGTTTTAACTATAACAATCTCCAGTGCCTAGTGTACAGTGTGTTGTCTTGGTTTATGTTTTAATAAAAGAAAAAAAAGACAATAACAATCAATTAACAATCAGTAATGATTAAGTTTGATAATTCCATAATTAGTATATTAATTAATAATATATTTCTTTGATCTTCCCTTCTCCCATTTATATTCTCCTTCTTCAACCTTAAACAAAATGTAATTCTTTATATTTTCAATATATAAATGGTTAAATATAAACACATTTTTATATTTATACAAATAATAATCTCTATGTATAGCATTTTTAGCTTATATTACTCTTATAACCGTCATCTCATTAATTCACCATGCATCCTATTTTTGTAATTTTTGTTTAAGCTTAATTTCCTTTATATTCAATCCAATTCTTATCAATCATAATTTCTTCATATGTTAGTCATCTAAATGTCCAAATTTTTCTTATCGTGCATTATAGAAATCCTGTACTTATTATCTATCTTATAGTATCTAGGTATAACATCCTTTTAAATCAGTTTATATCACTTATATTAATAAAAGTTACATAAACCCACTATTTTTACATTTCATATATTGTAGAACATACTATATTACTTAAATCTCTTATCCCTCTTGTTATAGGGCCACTTTATGTTCAAGGTTTTCTATTCTTTTAAAGATACATGCAGGGCACATCTCCTGAAAAGGGTCCACATACTATTCAAAAAATATTTCCCAGATAGGCCAGTGTTCGCCTCTGTTTCAGATTACAATAAACACTTCCTTGTTAAACCAGAGCTCGTTTCCCATCATTGGGTGATATGGATGCTCATGGAAAGTTTCACAAGAAAACACAAAAGCATAATATGAAAGGATTCCACATCCTTTCCCACTAAAATAGAGTACTGTGTACTAAATTTCCATTGTAACTTAATTTAGATTGCTTTTCCATTCTGTACTGAATACATAGGATATTCATCATAATTTTGATAGCATCAGTTGTATAGTATATGCATTCTTAGGTACAATAGAGATTAATTAACAAATAAACTATTCATAAATTATGACCCTGCTGATTTTTAAAGAGGGGTCCATGCTATTGAACTATGTATGCATCTTGAATATTCCCCAAATAAATTCAGCAAAAGTACAACTGATCTCAAATACATGAGAAGTAAATTCCATGTATCAGTCATTCAGTCTTAAGACAACATTCCAAGGAAAGTTTTAGTTAATTTCTGACTTTAATTGTAACTACCATTCAAAGGCCATGATAAATCTGGCATGCAATTTCCACAGCAAGGTTCATATTTATTAATCAGATGATTGTAAAATTCTTACCTACCTTTTACCTTTTTAAGGTTAGAGCTGGATCAATAATACTTTTGTTCCCAGATGTAACAGGTTTTGTTTTATATACTTGAATCTGCTTATCCAAGAATGATATACTTTCATAGTTATTTGGGATAAAAGATTGACTTACATGGTCTTAACTCCTTAAACAACAACAACAACAACAACAACAACAACAACAACAATAATAGAAGAAGAAAACAGCTACCGGTCACCTGATGAAAATCAAGTCCAAACTAGTGTTCTCCCATGTAAAGAAAAAACTTTAAACTTTTGGAAAGAACTGTGTGAAAACCCAGTGGAACACAGTAAAACTGCCTCCTGGATCAAAGATATCCAAAAACAACCAACACAAAACAAAATGGAGAATATTGTAATAACCATTGATATGGTTGCAAAACAAGTAAAGAGGGTCAAGAACTGGAATGCACCTGGCCTGGACGAGCTGCATGGATACTGGTTGAAACATCTCACCAGCCTCCATCACCGCATGGCCATTCAGTTTGATGAAATGCTTCAAAATGCCACAAGTGAAGAATGTTGAACATACTTGATAATGAAGGACCCAGAAAAGAGCACAGAACCAAGTAACTACCGCCCAATTACTTGTTTGCCAACAACGTTAAAACTTTTTACAAGAATACTGGCAAATTCAATATTCAATCATCTGACGGAAAACAGTCTGTATCCGGTAGAACAAAAAGGAAATTATAAAAAATCAAGAGGAACAAAAGATCAGCTGCTCATTGACAAAATGGTACTTAAAAATGCAAAATGACGGAAAACAAACTTAAATATGGCATGGATTGATTACAAGAAGGCATTTGACTCATTACCCCATAGCTAGATTAATGCGTGTTTGGAAAAATATCTGTACATTTTTTAAAGCAAATATGCAAAAATGGAAAACAGCCCTAACAGTAAATGGAGAGAAGATTGGTGAAATTAACATCAGGCAAGGAATTTTCCAAGGAGACTCACTTTCACCACTACTGTTCAACATCACATTAATTCCATTGACAATAATCTTACAAAACACAAAACTGGGATACTACATCTCAAGCCACATGGCAAGATAAACCATCTGCTGTACATGGATGACTTAAAACTGTATGCAAAAAGCCACACTGAACTTGACTCAATACTCAACTATTTAGCAGCGACATCAGAATGAACTTTGGACTTGGAAAATGTGTTGTACTATCCATGCAACGAGGAAAAATGGCAAAAATAGAAGGAATAGAACTGGGAAATGGAAGTATTGTGAAAACACTAGCAAAGGATGATGGTTATAAATACCTAGGTATATTGGAAGCAGATAACATCTTGAATGGAAAAGTCAAAGAGTCAACGCAAAAGGAATACATTAGGAGAGTCTGCAAAATTTAAAATTTTTTAAAAATCAAAGCTGAATGCTGGAAACATAATTAAAGCCATGGGCAGTCCCGGTGACATGCTACCCAGCTGGAATTATCAACTGGACTTTGGCTGAACTGGAAAACCTAGACTGGAAAACGAGTAAACTTTTGAATATGCACCATGCTCTACATCCACGAAGTGACATCGACAGGTTGTACCTGCCAAGAAAAATAGGGGGCAGAGGACTATTGCAAATCCACCGAACTGTAGAAGAAGAAAAACGAAGTTTGAATGACTATGTGAATCAAAGTACAGAAAAACTGCTGCAGGCTGTGAAAACAGAGGGCACTATAAAAATAACAGAAACAAAGGCAGAATATAAGGAAAAATGGCTGGATGACAGATTAAATAGATGGAAAACCAAGCTTTGCATGAACAGCATTTGAAAAGCATTGAAGGAAAGTGTGACAACAACTTGACATGGGCATGGCTTAAGATGGGAACCATCAAAAAAGAAACAGGCTTAATACTGGCTGCTCAAGAACAAGCACTACAAACTAATGCCATGAAAGCGAAGATACAAAAATCCACTGACAATCCAAATTGCCGACTTTGCAATGACAAAGTTGAAACTGTTTCACACCTAATTTGTGAGTGCAGCAAAATTGTGCAAACTGATTACAAATCTAGACATCACCGAGTTGCTAAATTAATCCACTGGGCATTGTGTAAAAAATATGATTTACCTGTGTCCGAAAAGTCGTGGCAACATAGGGTAGAAAAAGTTGTTGAGAATGAGAGGGTGAAGATCTTGTGGGAGTTTCAAATACAGACAGATCACCATTTGGAACACAATACGCCAGATATCACAGTTGTAGAGAACCGAAGCGTACAGCTGATTGATATTGCTGTACCAGGAGATGCCAAAGTCGAAGAAAAAGAACTGGAAAAAATTACAAAATATCGTGACCTGGCCATCGAAACTGCACGATTATGGATGAAATGTGTAACAGTGGTACCCATTGTCATCAGGGCACCGGGAACTATGTCCAAAAACTTTGTAAAATACATCAAGAAACTGCAGCTTCCTGCAATAACTCCAGCAATGTTACAAAAAACTGCGCTACTTGGAACATCTTATATTTTAAGGAGATACCTGGTTGACGTCTAGGATGCTGGTAGCAACCTGTGTCAACCATCAGCGCCACCCAATATGAATGTTCAGTTGACTGAGGTTCATATTTAATGAATAAAAGATAATAATGAAAATGATAATAATAATGATGACAATGATAATGATAATGAAGAACAGAATAGAGGCATGGGAAGACAAAGCACTACATGGCCAATATGTTAAAAAAATAGCTGGGAAAGCAGATAATAACAAGACCTGGCAATGGCTAAGAGCAGGAAAATTGAAGAAAGAGACCGAGGGACTAATTCTGGCTGCACAAGACCAAGCCTTAAGGACAAATGCATACAAAGTCAAAATTGAGAAGACAGCACCAGACAGTAAGTGCCGCCTATGCAAAGAAGCTGAAGAAACAGTGGACCACTTGGTAAGCTGTTGCAAGAAGATTGCACAAACTGATTACAAGCAGCGGCATGACAAAGTAGCAACAATGGTGCATTGGAAGATCTGCAAAAAATATCATTTGCCTGTAAGCAAAAACTGGTGGGATCAAAAAATAGAGACAGTCATAGAAAATGATAAAATTAAACTGCTCTGGGACTTCAGAATTCAGACAGACAAGCACCTGCAACATAACATCCCAGATTTAACAATTGTCGATAAGAAAGACAAAAAAGTCTGGATAGTGGGCGCGGCAGTGCCTGGAGACAGCAGAATAGACATGAAAGAACTGGAGAAGATAACAAAATACAAAGACCTACAAATAGAAATAGAAAGACTGTGGCAAAAGCAAGCAAGGGTAGTACCAATAGTAATAGGCTCCTTGGGTGCAATCCCAAAACAACTGGAGCACCACTTGAACACCATTGGCATTGACAAATTCGCCATTAGTCAATTGCAAAAGACGGCCTTACTAGGAACTGCTTCCATCCTGCGACGATATCTGTAATACCATCAAACATCCACATCTGCCTATCCCAGGTCCTGGGTAAGGACTTGATAGGTAGACAAAATGCCAAATCCAGTCTGAACATCTGGCTGACTGTGTGATGATAATGATGATGATGATGATGATGATGATGATGATAATAATAGTAATAATAATAATAATAATAATAATGATGATGTTGGAATATTCATGAACAGGAAGAGTCATGTGGTAACTCAGTCAGCCAATGTGAAGAAAGTGCTACTGAGTCTGTGCAAAAAGAGTATTGAGTTAGGAGCTGGATTTCCAGTCTCAAAGTTTTTGTCTCTGATCTGTCTCTGTAAGAAGTCTTCATTAAGCTATGTTGCTGTAAAGAAGAATGTATGGTATTGTAAATATTTTGATATAAAGAAGTTATTTTGAATCAGCTAAATGCAGTCAACTGTGAGAGCTTCTGATTTATTTTTTCACCAATAGAGAAATTAAAATTCTCTAACAGGTTATGAGCCCAGAGCTTACTAAGGACTACATTGTAATTTAAAGCTGGAAGAAATTGCCTGTGTTTAGAAAGTATAAGAACAAGGCAGAATTAGCAGAATGGCTGCAATGGAATTTAAGGAAAGCTGTGTGCCTCGTTTGGGCCAAAAGAATTACATTGTGTGGGCTGCAAAAATGGAATGTTTGCTGAAAGCTAAAGAGCTATGGTATATTGTTGAAAATCCACCACAAGTGTTTGCAGCAGTTGATCAGAAAAATCATGATAGAGCACTGGCTTATCTCATCTTGAATTTAGACGATGCACAATTTCTAAATGTTGCAAATTTAAAGACTGCAAAGGAAATTTGGTTGAAATTGAGAGCTGTGCACGTGAATGTTTCTGCATGCAATATAGTGCAATTGTCAAGAAAACTTTACAGGGCCTGTTTGCAACCAGGTGAATCTGTGGAACAGCATTTAAATAAAATGCAAAGTTTATTTTTGGACTTAGAACAAAGTGGGATTAAATTCCCTGAGTCCCAGAAGGTTTTATTGGTGTTGAACAGTTTAGATAAAACCTGGGACACAGTTTCTGCAATATTTGAATGCAAAGAAGAACAAGACTTAAAGTTTGAGGCTTTAAAGGCATGTTTGCTTAATGAAGAGGAAAAACGCCATTTTAGAAGCAGCCACGAGGAGGAGAAATTCCTAAGGAGGGGGTCCAGACTGCAAGTCTCCAGAGGAGAAGAAACAAGCAGTTCAGACCCGGACCAAATTGCAACAAAGGAGAGATTTTGCAAGCAGAGAGCTGCTCAGCCCAAACATTTGCAAAGGAACTGTTTGCAGAGGAACTGTTTGCAGCAAAGGACATTTGTGCATGCAAAGAAGACTAATTTGCAAAAGGAACATTTTGGTGTTGCAAAAGTTTGCTATAGCAACAACAGAGACAAGTGGCTAATAGATAGTGGGGCAAGTCAAACAATTGTTAATAACTCTGAATTATTTTGCAGGTTTGTTGCAGTAGCACAAGAAGTTGTGGCTTTGGCAAATGGCCAGAAAGCAAAAGTCATTGGAAGAGGTGATGTAAAAATTCCATATTTGGAATCAAAGTTTACCAATGTGCTTTGTGTACCTGAGATGGAACATAATTTGTTAAGTGTATCTAATTTAGACAAACAAGGTTTTGAGGTCATTTTTGTAAATGGGAAATATCTCATCAAGAGGAATGGGAATATTTGTGCAGAAGGCATAAAGGAAGATAATCTATATGTATTTCAGGGACAAAAGGTTCAATGTTCCCATATATTTAAGAATGTTGCAGAGCATGATTCATGTGTTCATCTTCTACATAGAAGACTTGGCCATGCAAGCTTTAAAGTTTTGCCGCAAATGCAAGATTTTGCAGAAGGGCTAAATTTGAAGGGATGCAAAACATATTTGGACTGTGCAGTATGCAAAGCATCAAAGTCAAAGGCATTCCCAGTTAGTAAATGTAGCACAAGATAAACAAAAAGAGTTCTAGAGCTGGTCCATGCAGATCTGGTGGGACCTATGCAAGCCAGTTTGGGAGGAGCAAAATATGCACTGGTAATTGTTGATGATTATAGCAGGTATTCGTTTTGCTACTTGCTTAGAGATAAGACAGAGGTGCTACAAAAATTCAAACAGTGGGTAAGTTTTGTAGAGAGAAGGTACAGACAACAAGTGTGTCAGTTGCACACTGACAGAGGTACTGAATTTATGTCAACTAAATTCCAACAATGGTTGTGTCAATGCTGCAAATACTGTATATTCTTGCTTTGACAATATGCAAAACTGTCTGGTATTTACTGGGTTAATACATAGCTTAGAGTGGGGGGGGGGACAGCCCGGGAAAGAAAGAGGAAGTAAACTTTTGACCTTCACACTAATTGGATAATGTGACTTGTGACTGCAAGATAAGGGAGGGGTTTAGCAAGAAAAGATTGATGCCAGCGAGAGGAAGTCAGATTCTGGCATCAATACGTCCATGATGGTGTCCGGCAATTTGTAGCTCTGTAATAAAGACTTTAGGAAACATGCCTGAAAGTTCTTTGAAGTGCTTCATTAGTCGGAACCTCTGACAGGTTGGGATAGTTGGGGATAAGACACAGACGTACAAATCCTTACATAGCAGCAGAGAATAGTGTAGCTGAAAGAAGGAATGGTGTTTTGCAAACAATGAAAGATTCATTATTGGAGGATTCTGGTTTGAGCAGGTCATATTGGGGAGAAGCCATATTGACTGCTAATTATATAGTTAACAGGCTGTGGAGTTCCTCCATTAATAATGCTCCATATGCCATTCTATATGGGAGAAAGCCATCACTGGCACATTTGAGAATTTTTGGAAGTACTGCATGGGTACATATTCCAAAAGCAATCAGAAGAAAGGGACAGCAAAAGGCAAGAAAGCTCAGGTTTGTGGGCTATGAGCCAGGGTCAAAAGGATATCGCTTTAGCGATGGAAGTAAAAGAGTTATAATTTCAAGGTCTGCTAATTTTGCAGAACAAAATTGGGACAGAATTAATGCAAATTCTGGTTATGTCTCACTTAATGACGGTGATCTGTTTAGTGACAATAATTCATCTAATGATGAAAAAATCATTATTCAAGATGTCCATGTTCAGGGAGGAGAGGCTGAACAAGACGTGAAGCCAGAAAGACTTGAGACACAGGAGCAGTTAATACCACGTAGGTCAGAGCGATGTAATAAAGGAATTCCACCTGACAGGTATTCTGCCAGCAAGGTAAAGATTTGCAATCTGTGGTATGAGCCAAGAAGTTATAAAGAGGTGTTGGCATTACCAAAAGCTGAACAAAAAAAATGGAAGGAGGCCATGGATAAAGAGATGAAATCCATGGGAGACCATGAAGTATTTAAATCAGTGACTTTGCCACAGAGAACCAAAGCTGTGGGTTGTAAGTGGGTATATAAGAAAAAGGTATTGCCAAATAATGATATACAGTATAAGGCCAGGTTAGTGGCACAAGGTTTTTTAAAAAAAATGTATTAAGTTAATAGGTCTGATATCTCTTCCTGTCATGAAGGGAGGAGTGTTGGAATATTCATGAACAGGAAGAGTCATGTGGTAACTCAGTCAGCCAATGTGAAGAAAGTGCTACTGAGTCTGTGCAAAAAGAGTATTGAGTTAGGAGCTGAATTTCCAGTCTCAAAGTTTTTGTCTCTAATCTGTCTCTGTAAGAAGTCTTTATTAAGCTATGTTGCTGTAAAGAAGAATGTATGGTAATGTAAATATTTTGATATAAAGAAGTTATTTTGAATCAGCTAAATGCAGTCAACTGTGAGAGCTTCTGATTTATTTTTTCACCAATAGAGAAATTAAAATTCTCTAACAAATAATAATAATAACAATAATAATAATAATAAGAATAATAGTAATAGAGTTGGAAGGGACCATCAAAGTTTTCTAGTCCAATCCCCTGTTCAGACAGGAAACCTATAACATTTCAGAAAAATGGCTGTCCAGTCTCTTCTTAAAAAGTTCCAGTGTTGGAGCATTCACCGCTTCTAGAGGCAGGATGTTCCACTGGTTAATTGTTCTAACTGTCAGGAAGTTTCTCCTTAGTTCTAGGTTGCTTCCCTCCTTGATTAGTTTCCATCCGTTGAATTCTTGTCCTGCCTGCAGACATCTTGGAAAACAGCTTGACTCTCTCTTCTTTGTGGCAGCCCCTGAGATATTGGAACACTGCTATCATGTCCCCCCTCGACCTTCTCTTCATTAAACTAGACATACCCAATTCCAGGAGCCGTTCCTTATATGCTTTAGCCTCCAGTCCCCTAATCATCTTTGTTGCTCTTCTCTGTACTTTCTAGAGTCTCAACATCTTTTTTACATTGTGGTGACCAAAACTGGATGCAGTATTCCAAGGCATTGTAAAGTGGTATTAACACTTCACGTGATCTTGATTCTATCCCTCGGTTAATGCAGCCTAGCACTGTGTTGGCCTTTTTGGCAGCTGCAGCACACTGCTGGCTCATATTTAAGTGATTATCCACTCTCTGAGGTCCCTCTCACAGTTACTTCTATTGAGCAAGATATCCCCTATACTATACCTGTACATTTGGTTTTTCTTGCCTAAAGATAGAACCTTACTTTTTTCACCATTGAATTTCATTTTGTTAGATAGCGCCCAGTGTTCAAGTCTGTCCAGATCCTCCGGTATCTTAAGCCTACCTTCTGGAGTATTGGCTATTCCTGCCAGCTTGGTGTCGTCTGAAAATTTGATGAGTTCCCCATCTATCTCCTCGTCCAAATTGTTGATGAAGATGTTGAAGAGCACTGGGCCCAGAACAGAGCCCTGGGGCACACCATTACACACTTCCCTCTATGTAGATGCGGTTTCATTGAGGACCAAATGGTGAGTATGGCCGGTCAGCCAGCTACGGATCCATCTGGTGGTGATGCTGTCTAAGCCACATTTTTCTATCTTATCAAGTAGTAGGTTATGCTCTACTTTATCAAATGCCTTACTGAAGTCCAAGTAAATCTTTCAATTTATCAGATAGTTCTTTATGCAGCCATGCTGGTTATTTTTCCTCTTTGTTGGTATTGTGCTAGACTGAGCTTTTATTATCTCACTTTTCAAAATTTCTCAAACTTCTTGAGTTGTTTTCCCTTTGAGGATTCTCATCCATGGAATCCTTCCCAAGCCCTCTCTAAGTTTATTGAAATTAGCTCTCTTAAAGTCCAAGACTCTAGTTTGACTGTGTTCCATTGCTTGTGCTTCCATAATGTTGAATTCCAATATTGCATGATCACTTCCTCCCAAGGTTCCTTTGGCTTCAACACCTTCTATCATTTCATCTCTGTTAATGAGAATTAGATCCAAAATGGCTAATCCCCTAGTTCCCTTCTCTACTTTTTGGGAGACAAAGTTGTCTGCTAGGTTTGCAAGGAATCTGTGCAGAGTTTGTCTCCCAGTTGATGTCAGAGTAGTTAAAGTCTCCATTACTATTGTGATGTGCTTCCTACATACCTTAGTTAGCTGACTAGCAAATAGTTCATCTATTTCCTCTGTTTGGTTGGGTGGCCTGTAGTATACTCCTATGGCAATGTCATTTCCCCCCCCCTTTATATTGACCCAAATGCATTCAAGACAGTTTTCATCATTGTTGTGCTCTATTTCTGTAGAGATCTAGTTATTTCTTATATAGGGAGCAACTCTGCCTCCTCTTTTATTTGGTCTGTTTCTTTTAAATAATTTAAATCCCTCTAGCTATGTGTTCCATTTGTGGATTTCATCCCACCATGTTTCCGTATTGGCAACAATATCATATCATATTGAATTGTGCTATATGCTGGCCTAATAAAGCAAAAAGGAATAAAACTATACTATACACAGCATTTGACTTCCTATATTTGTCCTACATTTATACACTAAACAATATCTACAAGCTCTTTTATATTGAAAATTCCATTATGGAATATTTAAAAGCCATAGAATATTGTGTTTATATATGGCCTTCAGATAATTTCCATTATGCTACCATGAAATTGGTACATATGGGCAAAAGGCAAATCCATCTATCCATCTATGTAATATTTTTCAACTTCCAAAAGATGGCAATGATGGCAGAAATAACCCTGAAGACTGCTTCTCATTCTCACACTTCTTCTCTTCTTTCCCTAACAATCCCAACCAAATTGTAACTATTCTGGACTAAGTAGGATAAGTACCAAGTATGAGGGAAAAGGACAACTGGAATTAGCTGTCTTCCATATGTCTTCTGTTTTTAACTTTCCATCTTAGCACTGGAATACATGAGAAAGTAGCAAAGGAAATGATTTTTTTTTATCCCACTGAGAAATCCCAATCAACCTCCACTATATGTTTGAGAATAGATGTTACATATCTAGATCAGGGAACAGTTTTGAGGTAAGTTTGGCACTTGGCATGGGAAAAAAGGAGATAGATTTCAGGATGGAGCTTTTGAGCCTTAGCAGAAGATTGTCTTCCGTTGCTGACTTGGGTTAAGAACAATATATGTGAACACTGATTAAACTTTTCTCAGGCTTTACAAGGAATCCACCAATCTGGAAATAACTAAGTTGTTTGGAAAAGCAGGCCTTTATTTCAGTAAATTTAAGGGCATGGCACTCTTTTGGAAAACTAATGCAACATTTGTACTAGAATTTACAGTAATATAATTTGGATTTTAGTTGCACTGCCATCTGCTCCTTATTTAAAGAGTTGCCTGTCTATTCCTGATGTCATTGCAATCAATGACTGTTTTGTTTTGGAAAACTCAAGGCTTCAACAGATAATGTTACATGGAGATTAACACTAATTGGGAAATGGCAACATTTAAGCTCCAGTTAATATTATCTGGCCAAATGTAATTAAAAGGACAATATAGATGCCAGGGATTTACTAGGGCAACATAACACTTATTTAAGCAATATGTAACCTATAGCCTCAAGAGATTTAAAAATGATTTGATATAATCTGCTGAAGGTGGACATAGCAATATGCCATTAAGTGGTCCTAGAACCCTGAGTGGATAACAGTGGTGTGCCACATAAATTAAATTCATCTGAATAGTCTCACTGACTTTTCTGGTCTGCGCGTGTAAACTGTAATGTGTTCAAGCATTATTATGCAGATTTTGGGCCTTCTGCCAAGACAGTTTGGCTGGGATCTTGCATGATATTTACAAAATACCACCCAAAGCAAAAAATTAAGTAGCTTTCATATTTTTGCTTCATCAATCAAAAGCTTCTGTATGCAATATAATAAAGAGTATTTGGGAGGAGAGAAGAAAAGCTAGCTCTCCCTGTCCTCCCCTCCCCCTCTTT
The DNA here is from genome assembly GCF_016545835.1 of Crotalus tigris. Classification (NCBI taxonomy): domain Eukaryota; kingdom Metazoa; phylum Chordata; class Lepidosauria; order Squamata; family Viperidae; genus Crotalus; species Crotalus tigris. The sequence continues at coordinate 106,666 of NW_024097741.1, forward strand.
TTGTTAAAATACAACCAATGCTTTAATAGATAGCAAAACAGTTTTTGTGCCTCGAAAAAGCATTCAAGGTCTGTGAATTACTCACAGGTAAGTGATAATTTTACTCATCCATCCCATCTTTTAAGGAAATCATTGTTCCAGGAACCTTCAGCACTATTTCAGTTATCCATTTAATCCATCTATTCATTTAGCAAAGAGTGGTAATTATGGAAAAATTACTGCAAACTATGAGGCTCAATTAAAATTCAGGCTATTTTGTGTGATGCACAATTCCCCACCTTCTTCCCCCCAATCATCTTACAAATCCTCTGATAGAAAGTTTGTGGTGTTTTCTTTTTCCTCTCTCACACTCTTTTTAAACACAGCTTGTAATAATAAGCCATCTGGCTGACTTTAACATGAAAGATTAAAATGATATACAGTATGAAGGCTTCCTATTCAATTGCTAATGTCCAAGAACCCAACTCCAGTAGTGAAAGCTGTCATTTGAGGGATAGGGGTGGGTGGGTGGGGAAGAATGGGTAATTAAAAGATATCCTGGCAGAAACAGTGAGTCTCAAACAAGAGTCTGGCACACACAAAAAGCAAAACTAATTTTTCCAAAAGAGGATGGTGCTAGCCAAATGTCCCACAAGCTAATCTTCTGTATCCTTTAATTCACTGTCAACTGCTTGAGTGGGACTAAAAGATGGGCAGGTGACAAAGAAAATAAAAGTGTGTGAACCTTGCTTTGTTTAGCACGTCAACACAGCAAATGTTTTATTGCATGAGGTAGAAAGCATGATTAGAAATTGGTAGCAATGGGGAAATCAGAAAGATTAAAAAGTATCTTAAATTTCTTAGGAAATTATAAAAGTGTGGATGCTTTTTCAGAAATCAGAGCATATAATGGGAAGCCTATGAACAGAAGCATCTTTCTTTCAAGAAGGCTTAGGGGGAAAGGTTAATTAGAAATCTGATTTGGAAAATTAAATAGAAAAGTGACTTTGTTATTTGAAGCTGAGGAAAATAATAGTATGTTTTTTCTTTCAATTTTAAGGAAATAGAGGCCTAGATTTCAAAGGGAACAGGGCTGTGTGTGGTTACTAACTCTTTCTGCCTGGTGCAGAAACACATAGTTTATTTATGAGATAGGTGTGCACATCTTCTGGCACATCAGAGTCTTGTCTTTATTCTCCATAAATTGCCATCAAATACAGTCATTTTTAAAGTGATGGAAGGTAAAAAATACATAGAATCAATAATCATAAACTGCAATTAATTTAGCTTCACTGAAGTGAAAATATCCTTTGTCTTAGTCTTTACCCCAAGAGTTGACCCCACTTTTTATTTAAATAAAGCCTGGGTAGCAAAAAGACTATTCTATCACAAAATATACTGTCACAGGTAATGGCTTTTATGAAGAATGAAAAACTTGTGGCAAAGTTATGTTAGCAGCTAGCTGCCATACATAGAGCTAAGTACATATTTTCAGAAACTGTATTATATTCCTTTTAATGAAGCCATTGTTCTGTCCCAGCCTATACAAGTACTTGCTCAACTGCTTTACTCATGAATAAAAACCCCTCTTCATGGAACCAGGTAGGACCCACAAGAAAAACAACCCCCTTTTTATTTTTACACACCTGACTCAATGTCCAAGACTTTGGAGGCAAATAACCCAATCAACAAAACACAAAGCCATACCGTGAATGGTTGTCTTCGGCAACCAGCACCTCCTACACCTCCCCCTTTTATAGTCCAGCCAGGGCGTGGCTTCTTAATTACTTTTCTTTTGCCCCTGTAGCAGCCCCACTGCCTTCCTCTGTCTTACTTGCCTCATCTCTCCTCTCTGTGTATCTGTGTATCTGGGATTGGCCCCAGCTGTTCCTCATTGTCGCCCAACTCAGGCTCCCCAAACTGCTGTGTCTCTGCCAGAGCGTGAGTAAAGGGGTCGGGCTGCTCATCTGACTGTGAGTCTTGGTGTGCCTCAGAGCCTTTCTCAGACTCCAATGTCACTCCAGTCCCCTCCTCCTCATCTGAGTCCTCAAACTCGGCTGCCGGATCCACTGGTTGGTGAGGAATCACAACAGGCATATCTAAAGTGTAGTCTCTTTCAATCCCATGTAATTCCTTGTATTATGCACCAAATTAGGAAGTGATGTTTCCTGATGTAGAGATATCTAAACAAGAATTCTTGGGAAAGTTATCAAACAATAATTGATATGTAAATTGTACTTTATGATAAGTTATGACTCTTCAACCAGTTCAAAGGCTGGTTGTATAACTGAATCCTTAAAATGAAGAGATTGAAAATAAGGATTTATAATGGGAATTATCATTATATGTCATACTGTACCTGGTGAAGGATGATACTTTAACAGGGCTCTGGGATCTAGGAAGAATTTAAAGAGGTTCAAAATAACTTGTATCAAGACAAAATTATAAACAGAAATTTTGGAACACCCCAAGCTGAGGGATGGGAAAGAAACTTTCCAGTTTCAGAAATATTAGAAAGTGACATCATCTTTCTTCAAGATCTTGACATTCAGGGTAGCTTAATTACTGCTAGAATTTCCAGTACCCAAACAATATAGTATAAAAAATGACTAGCAATAGGAAGAAAGTGTGACCAAACAAATTAGGGGAAAAGGAGGTCTCAAGGGGGAAGTGCTACTTATAAGTTTATATCATTATTATACGTCTAAGTCTTAGATTAGTCTTGAAGTTTTAGATAAATAAGCAATACTTGTTTTATGGTTGGTCACACAATCAGACAGATGTTTAGTCTGGATTTGGTGTTTTTATCCACATGGGACCTGGGATAGTGGCAGCAGAATAGAAGAGAAAGAATAGTGGGGGGAAAAATCACAAAATACAAAAAAATGCAAAGCAAAAGAAAGTAAAGATAGTACTGTTGTGGAAAAACCACAATACTTACATCAGAAGACAAGACCACGAAGGGTTGGAGAAAACAGGTTTATTTGTGCACAATGGTTCAGAGGATTAGCATGACAGATTCTGAACCCTGAGTTACTCCCAGGGTGTCATTTTTATACAGCTTTCTGCCCATGCTTAACCTAATGGATGACTTCTTATCTACCTTTAACACACTAAAAGAGAGAAGTTCATATCTTGAGACCACACACATAGGAAAAAGGAAAGTTTATACAATGTGCAGAGAAACACACTCCCCTACAGGTGTAATATCTTACACTATTTGTGACTTTCGGTTGGCACTTCTTGTAGAAATGTTTCTTCATAGAATTGCACACAGGTCATCACACTCAGCCAGTTTATAATTAGTTAATGCTTTCAAAACATCACCTCTGTTAATTAAAATATAATTCAAAAGTACTTTATCATTTCTCTTAATGGCAATTTTCCATCTACCTCATTTCCCCCCTTTGAAACTTCACTTAAATCTTGAGATTATTGGGGAGTTTCATATATTGGGGGGTCTCCATCTGGAGCACTCAGTTTTACATACTCCCCCCTCATCCCACAAGGCCATAACCTGGGCTATGGCTAACAGGGAATTAATGACAATACTAATCAGCAACACCACAACCACCCAAATAGTTGGCATGAGACCCTTTCTAATACAAGCAGTTTCCCTCATCCTTTGGCTGGGTTCCATGCTTAGAGAAGCCTAGTACTAGTGATGCGATTGCAGCTTCCAGGGCAGGGGATTTTTGTTGCCCGTGCGATGGGTGTTAGCTTCCGGAGTAACACCTGCAGGGGTTTTCTTCACCTCTCCCATTCGCAGGGGGACAGCTTCCAGAGTGTCACCAGAAGGGGAGAGACTCCTTCTTCTACGATGCAGGGTAAGCTTAAGAGGTTGAGTTGGGTCACTAGTCACTTTCCACTGGGTGGGGGCGGCCAATTTAACTTGGGACCAATGGATCCACGATTTGATTTCAGCCACCTTAACAGCAAGGGGAGAACACATAACAACAGTATATGGCCCTTTCCACTTTGGGCTTAAAACTTCCCTCCTCCAGTCCTTTACCCAGACCTCCTGTCCTGGTTGTATGTCATGTGTGGGTGTGACCAAGACATGGGACCTTTGGGTTAAAACATATTGTTGTAGCCGCTGGACTATTGTGTTAAGAGCCTGCAGTTGTTCTAATTTAACAGTATCTGCCACTTGTCCAGAGTTCTGGTCACCTGGTTTGAGTAAGTTGGGGACTCTGCCATACAACAATTCAAAGGGAGATACAAGCAACCCCCTTTGTGGAGCACACCTTACTGCCATCAGAGCCATATTCAAAGCACCTGGCCACTTAAGCTGAGTTTCCTGACATATTTTTGCCAATTTTTCCTTAATGGTTCTATTCATCCTTTCCACCCTTCCTCCCGATTGAGCAAGGAAACTACAGTGAAACTTCCATGTTATTCCTAGCATAGCTGCTATCTTTTGGGTGCCTCTATGGATAAATTCAGGACCATTATCTGAAGAGATTCTAGATGGCAACCCATACCTAGGAATAATAATATGAAGCAAGGCTTTTGCAACCTCAGTTGCTTTTTTTTCTTCCTTGTAGGGATGCAATCCGGCCATCCAGTGTATGTACATACTATGACTAGCATTGCTTTATAGGGACTGAGCATGGCATGTCAGTGAAATCAATCATTAAGGAATCGAAGGGATAATTTCCTCTGGGCTGATGTCCTTGAGGCAGTTGGGGTCCTTGCCTTGGGTTGTTGGCTGCACATATCTCACATCTAGCACAAACAAAAGAGCCGAGGTGGCGCAGCAGTTAGAGTGCAGTACTGCAGGCCACTTTAGCTGACTGTGTTCAGCAGGTCAGCGGTTCAAATCTCACCGGCTCAAGGTTGACTCAGCCTTCCATCCTTCCGGGGTAGGTAAAATGAGGACCCAGATTGTTGGGGGCAATGTAAATATACATATACATTGCTTACTGGTGTACACCGCTTAGAGAGTGCTTGCACTTAAAGCGGTATATAAGTCTCATAAATAAATAAACATTTGCTGCAATACTGTGTATTTTATCAATATAAACCTCTCTCTTCAGGGCATTTGCCAGTGCCGCCTTTCCCAGGTGCAGTTGCTTATGAACCTGTTGCACTGCATCCCATGTCATATATCCTGGGATAAAGACTCGCTGGTCTGGCAAAATCCACCAACCATCTTCTTGCCTTGCCTCTAGCATCTCAGCTTTGTCCAAGTCTTCCTGAGAGTAGCTTGGTTTACTCTGGTCCTGTTCCTTAGGGGTCCACAAAGCTAGACAATTTGTATGTTCAGAAGGTGCCTTTTGTGCAGCAATGTGAGCTTCCCGGTCTGCCTTATTATTTCCTAATTGAATATCTGATGCTCTCTTTTGATGCCCTTTGCAATGCATTACAGCTACTTCTTTAGGCTCCCACACATTATTCAGCAGACGCAATATTTGTGGTCCATACTTAACATCCTTTCCCCCTGATGTTATAATTCCTCTTTCTTTGTACAAGGCTCCATGGACTTGCACTGTTAGGAATGCATACTTAGAATCTGTGTAAATATTAATGCACTCTCCTTTTGCCAACTCCAAAGCTCTAGTTAATGCATGCAGTTCAGCTAGCTGAGCACTTGTGCCGGGCGGAAGGGGCTCAGCTTCCCAGTCTTCCTCCAAAGTCACCACAGCATATCCTGCCTTTCGAGTTCATTCTTGCATAAAACTAGTTCCACCCGTGTATATTGTAAAGTCTGGATCAAGCAGGGGGACATCTCTCATGTCTAGGCAGCTAGCGTAAGTTTCTTCAATAGCTTGTATGCAACTGTGTGTGGTTTAACTTTTCCAAGTCTGGTAGACCTAAACTAGGGGCGCACATTAGAGCCTCCTTGAGAGCGGTGAAGCTGTTATTTTCTTGCTGTTTCTATCGCAATGGTTTTTTATCTCCCCCCTTTGTGGCCTCATATAGGGATTTTGCTATTAGGCTAAAGTTGGGAATCCATATTCTGCAAAAGCCAGCAGCACCTAAAAAACCTCTTAACTCTTTCCTATTTTTTGGGATAGGCAGCTGACAGATGGCTCCTTTTCTTTCATGTCCAAGTGTTCTCTTTCCCTCCTCTATGTCATATCCCAGATACCTAACTCTTGTTGCTACCAATTGGGCTTTCTTTCAGGATGCCTTGTAGCCTCGGTCTTGCAGGAGATGAAGCAATTCATAAGTATTCTGCCAGCAGTCATCTTCTGTCTGACCAGTGACTAATAGGTCATCAACATACTGCAACACAACGTCTGGGGGGGGGATGTCTAGGTCCTCTAAATCCTTTCCTAATGCAGCTCCAAAGAGAGTTGGGGAGTTCTTAAAACCTTGGGGTAGTCTTGTCCAAGCATATTGGTGTTTTCTTCCAGATACAGGGTTCTCCCACTCAAAAGCAAACAAGTGCTGGCTCTTCTTATGTATAGGTATTGTGAAGAAGGCATCCTTCAAGTCAATTACTGAGAACCACTTGGCTGTTGGGGGGATTAACCCTAAAATGACATAAGGGTTTGGGACCACTGGATGGATAGTGACTGTAGCATCATTAACGACCCTCAAATCCTGGGCTGGACGAAATTTTCCTTCCCCCTTAGGTATTGGCAGAATTGGGGTGTTCCATTTTGATTCTATAGGGACTAGAATGTGATGAGCTAGATAGAGGTTTATTACCTCCTGGATAGCTTGTGCTACAGCCCTAGGATACGAGCATTGCCTAATTCTGATGGGTACTTTTGTTGGTATTTCTTCTACTGTAATTGGAGGATGATGTTTTGCAAAGCCAGGGGGGTTGTCTTCAGCCCACAGGTATGGCACATCGAATTCCTTCCACTTGGTATCTGCTTCTACTGTCTGTGCCAGCATCACCATTCTCCATTCCTCTTCATGGGGTACTTCCATCATCACCTTTCCATATTTTATGGCCATTGTGCCATCCTCTTCAAAGGAGATCTGCGCCCTTAGTTTACAAAGCAGATCCCTCCCCAATAAAGGAATTGAACAGTCTGACATATATACAAACTGATGGGTTATCGTCTTTCCCCCTATAGTGCAATTCAGGGGCTCCAAAAAAGGTCGCTGTAATATTTTTCCTGTTGCTCCTTGTATATTGATAGAGTGAGGGGAGGCTTAGCCTAGGGGTTGGGTTAGGATTGGTCGGGTGGCTCCAGTATCCACAAGGAAGGGGATAGGTTTGCCTCCTACTGTTAAACTGACCACATATTCTGGGAGGCGGGCTGAACCCGGTCGGTCTCAATCCCATTCCTCTGCTTCTGCCAGGCCTGTGAGGGGGGTCCTTGAAAATCCTTCTCTTCTTCCTCTCCCTCCCTGGCTTCTTCTTGGGTCACCTCTGAAGCTTCTGGCAAACCTTGCAAATCTTCCTCTTCCCTCTCCCTGTTCCTCCTCCTTTTCTCTTTCTGGACATTCACCCTTCCAGTGTCCTTCCTTCTTACATATGGCACACCGGTTTCATCCTAACACCATTCCCCTTCCTCTACCTCTTCCACCTCCCCTTGACACCCCCATCATAGCAACTGCCAGCAATTCAGCCTTCCGTTGCATTTTCTGATCTTTTTTCTTTTCCTCTTCCTTTTCTCTATTCACAAAAGTCTTTTGGGCCACTTCCATCAGTTCACTCATAGGCTTTCCTAGGGCTCCTTCCAGTCTTTGCAGCTTTCTCCGAATATCAGGGACACTTTGCGAGATAAAGGCCATGGCAAGCATTCTAGCATTGTCAGGCTCTGTTGGGTCAATAGGTGTGTACATTTGGTAGGCTTCAAGCAGCCGAGCATAAAATGCTTCCGGACTCTCTGTGGCTTCCTGCACCACCAAAGATGGTTTGGACATATTGACAGATGGCTTCCCTGCTGCACGGACTGCCTGCACCGCTAACTGTTGATAAGCCTGCAAATCCCTGAGGTCATGATATGGATTCCATGAAGAATCTTTGGAAGGGAAGTTTCTCTCAATGTGTTCCTCAAGAGAACGAAGCAATGGGAGAGAGGGTTTTACTATTTTTATCACTGCCATCCTAATCTTTTCCCTTTCCTCTGGATTGAACAAAGTCCCCATAAACTGTTGCATATCCATCCAGTTAGGGTTGTGGGTGTCTACAATGGTCTTTATCAAGTCTGCAACTTCATTTGGCTTTTCACTGAATGGGCCATAATGAAATTTCCAATTAAGAAGATCTGACATAGTAAAAGGCATATGTTGGAATAGAGGAGCTGTGGCTGTTTCTGCTGGATTGTCCTTACTGACAACCAATTGATCTACTTGTCTAAGGGGAGCATTCAAAGACGCTTCCTCAGTCTTTGCCCTCGTTTGTTCGGCTATCAGTCCTCCCACTTCTCTGTCTTCTGTTTGCAGTCCCGTCCATTCTCCTCTGCCTTGGACCCCCTCAGCACCTCTTGCTGAAGGTCCAGCTTGGGTCCCTTGATCCTGGACATCTGGTTGGATTATGCTTGTCCCCAGCTTTTTCTATCTTTGAAACTTTTTAACATAGGGGATAGTTTTGCATTTCTGGATCCATGGTGGAGGTCTTTGCAACAAGCTGAGCCACACATCAATATAGAGTGCCTGGTCTGGGTGCCCTAACGTGGGATTGAACACTAGCTGATGTACTTTTAGAGCAATGGATGGATCTAGCGTCCCTGTGCTTGGCCAGCCTATGTTAAAGCTGGGCCAATCTACCTTACAGAAGGTCCTCAACTTATGCCTACTCCACTTAATACCATAATCCTGAGCCCCATAGGCAGACTTAAAATGTTTTAACATACACCCAAACGGAGTAAGGGGTACACTTTCACCACCCCCCATGAGCCTCCTAGGGCACCAGACAAGACAAATGAGGAAAGGGGATAAGAGGAAGGTAAGGGGTCCTTCCACTCGGGATGACACTGAGGGTTTCACTTATACGCGCCAGACACTCACGGTCACTGATGGGAATTTCGAGCATCACTCACTCACTGCAAACACACACAACAATCCTCCCACCTTATTCCAAAGAGAGGGTGATCAGTCCTCTCCTCTGTCCCTGTTTACAGGGAGGGATTCCTTATTTCCCATCCAATACTTGCTTGCAGGCGAATCCTTTGTCCTCTATCCAGCTGGAAAGTTGCCTGGTCTCCTTACCCTTCACCTGTGGTTCTTGGAGTGGCCGACTGCCAATGCTGGAGCCCTGTGTTACAGGGAAGTCCCTTGGAAGAAAAGGTCCGATGGCGCCTGGGATGTTCCCCCCGCACTGCAGGCCCCTGGCACCAGGGTGGGTCCTCCAGAGAGCCCCAAGACTCCTTGCCATCCTGCCGCGGTCGCCAGAGTACCAATAGTAATACAAGTAATCCTCGACTTACGACGACAATTGAGCCCAAAATTTCTGTTGTTAAGTGAGACATTCATTAAGTGAATTTTGCCCCATTTTACAACATTTTTGCCATAGTTGTTAAATGAATCACTGCAGTTGATAAGTTAGTAACACAGTTGTTAAGTGAATCTGGCTTCCCCATTGACTTTGCTTGTCGAAAGATTACAAAAGGTGATCACATGATCCCAGGACACTGCAACTGTCAAGTATGAACCCGTTTACAAGCATCTGAATTTTGATCACATGATCATGGGGATGCTGCAAAGGTTGTAACTGTGAAAAACAATCTTTAGTAATATTGTAACTTTGGTCACTAACTGAAGTCAAGGACTACCTGTTGACACCTTGGATGCAATCTCCAAAACAACTGGGGCACCACTTGAATATCATCAGCATTGACAAAATCACCATAAATTTATTTCAAAAGGCAGTTTTGGGAACAATTTACATCCTGAGACAGTATCTTTCACATCATCAAACAATATCTGCCTATTATTATTATTATGTGTGGGTAATCTATAGTTAGCTTCACAGTCTAGGTTGGGTGAAAAAGTCTCAACCTAGGATCTACAAATTACTAAGATAGCATCTTATAGGCAGTTCCAAACAGTATATATTTTTAATAAAATTATGGGAAAGTTATTATTATTATGATTGTCACACAATCAACCAGATGTTTAAAATGGAGATTTGGCATTTTTGTCCACCTATTGAGTCTTTCTCAAGGACCTAGAATAGGCAGACAGGCAAAATTCTTCAAAGTTTAAATCCAATATAGGAAAATTATCAAGCTCACTGTATTGGTTTGTTATTTGTATATTCCTTTTAATTAATGCCCCAGGGCTCTGTTCTAGGCCCAGTGCCCTTCAACATCTTCATCAACGATTTGGACGAGGGGATAGACAAGGAACTCATCAAATTTGCAGATGACACAGGCTGACAGGAATAGGCAACACTCCAGAGATAGGCTTAAGATACAGGAGGATCTGAACAAACTGGAACAATGGGCGCTATCTAACAAAATGAAATTCAATGGTGAAAAAAGTAAAGTTCTACATTTAGGCAAGAAAAACCAAATGTATAGGTATAGTATAGGTGGTACCTTGCTCAAGAGTAGCAACTGTGAGAGGGATCTTGGAGTCCTAGTGGACAATCACTTAAATATGAGCCAGCAGTGTGCTGCAGCTGCCAAAAAAGCCAACACAGTGTTAGGCTGCATTAACAGAGGGATAGAATCAAGATCACGTGAAGTATTAATACCACTTTACAATGCCTTGATAAGGCCACACTTGGAATACTGCATCCAGTTTTGGTCACCACGATGTAAAAAAGATATTGAGACTCTAGAAGGAGTACAGAGAAGAGCAACAAAGATGATTAGATGTCTGGAGGCTAAAACATATAAGGAACGGTTGCTGGAATTGGATATGTCTAGTTTAATGAAGAGAAGGACGAGGGGGGACATGATAGCAGTGTTTCAATATCTCAGGGGCTGCCACAAAGAAGAGGGAGTGAAGCTATTCTCCCAAGTGCCTGAAGGCAGGACAAGAAGCAACGGATGGAAACTAATCAAGGAGAGAAGCAACTTAGAACTAAGGAGAAACTTCCTGACAGTTAGAACAATTAACCAGTGGAACAACCTGCCTATTTCTGCCATCATTGCCATCTTTTGGAAGTTGAAAAATATTACATAGATGGATAGATGGATTTGCCTTTTGCCCATATGTACCAATTTCATGGTAGCATAATGGAAATTATCTGAAGGCCATATATAAACACAATATTCTATGGCTTTTAAATATTCCATAATGGAATTTTCAATATAAAAGAGCTTGTAGATATTGTTTAGTGTATAAATGTAGGACAAATATAGGAAGTCAAATGCTGTGTATAGTATAGTTTTATTCCTTTTTGCTTTATTAGGCCAGCATATAGCACAATTCAATATGATATGATATTGTTGCCAATACGGAAACATGGTGGGATGAAATCCACAAATGGAACACATAGCTAGAGGGATTTAAATTATTTAAAAGAAACAGACCAAATAAAAGAGGAGGCAGAGTTGCTCCCTATATAAGAAATAACTAGATCTCTACAGAAATAGAGCACAACAATGATGAAAACTGTCTTGAATGCATTTGGGTCAATATAAAGGGGGGGGGAAATGACATTGCCATAGGAGTATACTACAGGCCACCCAACCAAACAGAGGAAATAGATGAACTATTTGCTAGTCAGCTAACTAAGGTATGTAGGAAGCACATCACAATAGTAATGGAGACTTTAACTACTCTGACATCAACTGGGAGACAAACTCTGCACAGATTCCTTGCAAACCTAGCAGACAACTTTGTCTCCCAAAAAGTAGAGAAGGGAACTAGGGGATTAGCCATTTTGGATCTAATTCTCATTAACAGAGATGAAATGATAGAAGGTGTTGAAGCCAAAGGAACCTTGGGAGGAAGTGATCATGCAATATTGGAATTCAACATTATGGAAGCACAAGCAATGGAACACAGTCAAACTAGAGTCTTGGACTTTAAGAGAGCTAATTTCAATAAACTTAGAGAGGGCTTGGGAAGGATTCCATGGATGAGAATCCTCAAAGGGAAAACAACTCAAGAAGTTTGAGAAATTTTGAAAAGTGAGATAATAAAAGCTCAGTCTAGCACAATACCAACAAAGAGGAAAAATAACCAGCATGGCTGCATAAAGAACTATCTGATAAATTGAAAGATAAAAAGGACAAGTATAGAAAGTGGAAAGAGAGGCACATAACTAAGTCAGAATATCAGCAAATAGCCCGAGCCTACAAAGATGAAGTGAGGAAAGGTAAGGCTCAAAATGAACTAAGGCTTGCGACCAAAGTCAAAAATAACAAAAAAAGCTTCTTTCAACATGTAAAAAACAAGAAAAAAGTGAAGGAAATGATTGGTCCATTAGTGAGTGAAAGTGGCAAGAAGATGACAAGCAATAGGGAGAAAGCAGAACTATTTAACTTGTTTTTTGCATCTGTCTTTACACAAAGGGAAAAAACAGACCAACCTACAAAAATAGTGCCATAAAAACAGAACAGAAACACAAGATAGGCAAGAAAATGGTAAGTGAGCACCTGTCTAGCCTAGACGAGTTCAAATCACCAGGACCAGATGGATTACACCCCAAGGTTCTCAAGGAACTGGTAGATGTGATCTCAGAAACATTGAACTATATTTTTCAAAGATCCTGGAGCACTGGAGAACTACCCGAGGACTGGAAAAGAGCTGATGTAGTTCCCATCTTCAAAAAAGGGGAAAAAAATGGACCCAGGAAACTACAGACCTATCAGCCTGACCTCAATACCTGGGAAGATTCTGGAAAAGATAATCAAACAACGAATCAGCAAACACCTAGACGCAAACAAAGTCATTACTAAAAGCCAACATGGGTTTGTCAAAAACAGATCACGCCAGACAAATCTTATTGCATTCTGTGACCAAGTGACAAAATTAGTAGATCAGGGGAATGCTGTGGATATAATTTACTTGGACTTCAGTAAGGCATTTGATAAAGTAGAGCATAACCTACTACTTGATAAGATAGAAAAATGTGGCTTAGACAGCATCACCACCAGATGGATCCGTAGCTGGCTGACCGGCCATACTCACCATTTGGTCCTCAATGAAACCGCATCTACATAGAGGGAAGTGTGTAATGGTGTGCCCCAGGGCTCTGTTCTGGGCCCAGTGCTCTTCAACATCTTCATCAACAATTTGGACGAGGAGATAGATGGGGAACTCATCAAATTTTCAGACGACACCAAGCTGGCAGGAATAGCCAATACTCCAGAAGGTAGGCTTAAGATACCGGAGGATCTGGACAGACTTGAACACTGGGCGCTATCTAACAAAATGAAATTCAATGGTGAAAAAAGTAAGGTTCTATCTTTAGGCAAGAAAAACCAAATGTACAGGTATAGTATAGGGGATATCTTGCTCAATAGAAGTAACTGTGAGAGGGACCTCAGAGAGTGGATAATCACTTAAATATGAGCCAGCAGTGTGCTGCAGCTGCCAAAAAGGCCAACACAGTGCTAGGCTGCATTAACCGAGGGATAGAATCAAGATCACGTGAAGTGTTAATACCACTTTACAATGCCTTGGAATACTGCATCCAGTTTTGGTCACCACAATGTAAAAAAGATGTTGAGACTCTAGAAAGTACAGAGAAGAGCAACAAAGATGATTAGGGGACTGGAGGCTAAAGCATATAAGGAACGGCTCCTGGAATTGGGTATGTCTAGTTTAATGAAGAGAAGGTCGAGGGGGGACATGATAGCAGTGTTCCAATATCTCAGGGGCTGCCACAAAGAAGAGAGAGTCAAGCTGTTTTCCAAGATGTCTGCAGGCAGGACAAGAATTCAACGGATGGAAACTAATCAAGGAGGGAAGCAACCTAGAACTAAGGAGAAACTTCCTGACAGTTAGAACAATTAACCAGTGGAACATCCTGCCTCTAGAAGCGGTGAATGCTCCAACACTGGAACTTTTTAAGAAGAGACTGGACAGCCATTTGTCTGAAATGGTATAGGGTTTCCTGCCTGAGCAGGGGGTTGGACTAGATACCTCCAAGGTCCCTTCCAATTTTTATTATTATTATTATTATTATTATTATTATTATTATTATTATTATTACTACTACTACTACTACTACTACTACTACTACTACTACTACTATTATTTAGACATCATCAAGTTTCTGTTGTATACCCTGTATAACATCTTTTTCTCTTTCATTCTTGTAGCCTGATATTTTCAAATAAGTCTTGATCTTATTATGTAAAACTTGTCTTCTTCCATAACAACTTTTAAACATGACCTATCTATACAAATTAACTTAAAACTAACTTCTGAGTCCAGTATTAAAAATATCCTTTAATATGTCCAAGGTTAAAATATTTTGCTTCCTTCTGTATTGGTAAGCCAAATTTAAGTTTTTTCAACACAGATGGTAGAATGTATGACAAATTTGTCCCACATAAGTATTCTGGACTGTATAGCTCTGTATGTTAGAATATCTGGCATTTATTGAGTTTAGTGTTGTTTCCTTAAGAGATGGATTATGGGAAATGCAGTTTAGCTAGTCAGTCATCTCATGTTAATGGGTCAGTGGGAGGAGTTTCTGAGTTGCTCTCAGGACATACTGGCTACGTGCCCAGTGTGGAATGTCTTTGTTCATCCAGCCTCATGCCTCTCAGCCACACAGCTTGTGTGATGCTTATGCAGAAGAAGAGGGGAAAATCCATTATCAATTTACCTATGGAAATGAACAGAGAGATGTGTTATCCAGAAGCTACAATGTAAAAGCAAGTATTTTCTCTGAATAAACATGTTTATCTGTTTTAAAATCATTTCTATTGAGTGGTCTGTCTGCCCTAGATTGGACAGAGAAGCAAGTTGTTCTGCCAAGAGAAGCAAGTTGTTCTGTTGTTCTGTCTGGGTCAGAACAGTAAATTAATAGGATTAATTCTCCTCTGATCTCCTGCAACAGTTTGAAGGAAGAAAGTAAAATTATTAGTCTTTCTCTACATCAGCCCTTAAGGAAGTAAAGTAAATATTTTCTTGCAAGTAAAAGAATGCTCAGAACTCATATCAGCTTTGTAAAGGTAAATAGTAATTGGATGTGGCTAAATTCCTTCAATCGCCCGCAACAGTAATTTGATGGGGCCAGTCTCCCACTAAACGCCTGCAAAGTAAAGTCAGCGTATCTGTTTGGCAGACAGCATTTCAAAGAAGGTATGATTCAGATGCATTGTTTTGTTAATTCGCTGTTAACTCTGCAAGTCTACTCTGGTCTGCATGATAAAGTTTATCTGCATATTAACAAGCATCTGCTGGCAAGGATTCATTACTAGTCAAACTCTGCATGCTAGCCAACATTTTAAAGAAAAGTAAAAGTTATAAAGTGCTTTGTGTTTTGTTTGGATACTTCTGCTAAAAAGTCTTGAGATCTGTTTACAAGCCAACTATCTCAGGAAAAGTTCAGCCCTCTTCAGCCACTCTCAAAACAGTTGCTAATGTCATTGCATGCATCTCTCTTCATTGCTACCTCTCTGTGGCTTTTCAAATTTGAAAGGATCAAGGGAGTTGTGAGCAGCAGCCCCCTTCCCCCTTCCAATTTAAACGTCTTGAGGCAATGATGGGATGGCTTCAAAAGATCATCTGTGAACTCAACTCAGTTTGCTTGTTAAGAAAAGGAGCCAGTGGGTGTTGTAACTGCTTCAGTAAGCCTGGAAGAAAAGCTTTGTAGTTAGCACGTGAATTCACCTAGCTTGATTTGGGATGTCTTGAAATGCATGAGAATGACCCTTTAAACGAACATAGCAGGATGGAAAGGGTTTTTTGCTAACCTTAGCAAATTTCTGTTGTCTTTGTTTGATGCTCAGAAAGGGTGATTCTCCCCCTCTTTTCTGGCCCCAACACAAGCAATAAAACCATTTGTCGCCGTAGCAACTCACCTCTACAAAAGGAGAAGCTAAACTCCCCTCTCCCTTCTGAATGCTTGGAATTTCAACTAATGTCAATTGAATAAGAAGGCATCTGGTTTCAGAGGCAGAACCAACCCCAATAGCAATACAGTAGCATCCCCTGTTGGCTAATTTGTTTTTTCCTTCAGCAATCTTCTTGCAATTAAATGTGGGATTGCAACAACTTGATGATTAATTCAGCACATAGCAGGCATATACCAAGCCAAGCTAAGAGAACCCCATAGAGGAAAGAAGGTACTTCACTGCACTCATCACTAACTATGCAGAGTGAATCTGATAGTTACAGAACAAGCTACTTAAATTTATCCCAAGCTCCCAACACCCCCTAAAGGGCACAGAGTGAACTTCACCAAAGTATTCACTCACTCAAGCTGAAGACCAAGTTGTTCCAGTTTTAGGGAAATTAAGGAGAAGAACAAGCAGAGCCAATTGTCTTGCTTATTATCACAAGCTGGTGACCAAGGGGTTCCAGCCTGCAACTTAACGGCCAGGTGGGAGTTTTGTAGCTCTACATCCTCTCAGTGGCTACTAGCAGTAACGTGGTAATAGGAGGAATTTTGGCTGGCCTTTATTCAAACGCCCCCTATTGGTTAAAGGAGGAACTACACACAAGCCTTTAATCATGCCCAGAGCCAGCCCTCTAGTGGACAAAGGGTGAACCTTGAAGGAAGTGGTGAAGGGGTGAATTGCGCTGAAGTACCCACAAACGCAGGAGAACGCACCCAGTGACACCTCCACCCACAGACAGCACCCCAGCAGCTGATCCTCAAGCAGCGACCCCTAGTGGTCAAAAAAAGAAGTTCATCTAATTTGCTTCAAAATAGCTAGGAAGAACCCTGAACCTATCCCAGCCATGGCAGAGTGCCCCATTGATTTAGATGAAGGGGTTCAACCAACCAGCCTAGATGAGACACCCCAACCAGCTGGTCAAGGAGAAATGCTGCAAACAGCCAACCTTGACCTGTTCACAGAGGCTGTAGCTCAAGCCTCAGCAAAGCCAAAGACGTCTCAGGGTCACTATGATCTAAGACAACAAAGAAAGCCCACAGAAGTCATGCACTCACATCTGATGGAAAAATGGGACACCATACACAAGTGCCATGAAAGATGCTGGGAGAGATTATACAAACTTTACCAAGAACAGAAGGAGGAACTCTCCCCTGAACGTGTGCACACAGTGGAAGGAGATAAGGAAGACGCCTATGCGCAATGGATGGACTCTGAATGGCAACTCAAGGACATTCAGGAACAATTAAGAGACTCAAGAGTCAATAGCGAGATGCAAAGCCTCAGGCTACTAAACAAGGAACATAAGAAGCTTCTAGAGAGCTCACAGGGTCCCCCAGAGCCCGAGCCTCGCCAGAGAGGCAGACCGGTCGAGAGGGCTGAGTCTGAAGTTTCCCGCCATTCACATCCACCATCCCAATGGTCGCATGTGGCTCCATCCTACGTGTCTGGAAAGGCCTCATCCTTTCACCACATATCCAAGGCACATTCCAGCGTGTCCCAACAATTGCATGTCACAGGAGCCTCCCGCCATTCAAAGGCATCTTCTCGCCAGAGCCAAGCATCTCGAGCCTCAGGCAGAGAGCATTGCCACCCGTCTCATGGAAGCACGAATCAAGACCGCAATGGCTAACGTCGCTGCACAAGCAGCAGTAGAAGACAAGCAACATAGAGAAGACTTAGTCAAAGTGGAGACTGCAGCAGCTCTATGTGTAGCAGAAGCAAAGCAAGAGCAAAGAGAAGATCAGGCCAACTTTGAGATTTCCCAGCGACAACAGAGAGCAAAAGAGGCAGCCACAATAGAAGCGATTCTAAAGAGAGAGCTGGAAGATGCCACATCTACGCACAAGTTGAAGGCCAGGAAGAGAAAGCCCTCATAACCGTATGCAAGCCTACATTGATGACCAGAACGCATTTCAACATGGGCAGGCGGAAGCACTGTGGCTACCCACAAGTCCCCCAAGAACAAGTAGACAGGAAGGTTCCTTGTCTGTGCCACTGGGAGTTAACCCCAACAAGAACTTTTCTGAAGAAAAATGCCAGCCCTCTGTGCCACGTTTCCCTGCTCTTGGAAACAATGTCTATGAGGTTCAACAAGAAGGCACCGATCATGCTCTACATGACCTCAATACTGAACCAGCCCAGCCTGACAGCAAGCCTTGCACAGCACCATTGGATTCCCCAACACCCCAGGGAAGAAAGTTAGACTTAGGAGAGTACAAGGCTGGTTTCAAATGCAGTGAGTCTTCGGAAGACACGGCCAAAGCTGATGAAGCTGAGGGGAAGTATCAACCAAGCAAGAATGACAAGCACTCAGAAGCCCTACATCCAGACCCTGGACAGCTACAATGAGCAGCTTCTACTCCTCCTTCAACCAAGGAGCCCCGGCATGGCTCTGAAGAGCACCCAGAGGCGCCTGTCAAGGTCAACTGCACTTTAGTGTGTAACGACCCACCATTCCCCAGCAAATCCCCAAGCAAAGAAATGTGCTCTGTGTCACAGAGCACAGCAGGGAGGAAAGCCACATTCTGTGTCAACCAGCTTCTCCCAATGGCCTTACGGTTCCTAACTCCTGAAGCAGAAAATTTGGCTCCATTGAGAGTAGATGCCCCTGACCCATCTGCCTACCACGGAATGGTCAGAGGCCCAATGAGCTCCTCAACTACCTTTAAGATGGAACCTAAATGGGTCATCCCAGGTTGTGTTGATCAACCACAAACCCCAACCCAGGTGAACATCTCAAAAATCTCCATTCCCAGTAATGGAATAGCACCTCACGTAAAACCACACCTAGAACACTGCATGCTTGTGACAACCAAACCTGTTTTGGAAGCAACAGTTTTCCAGACAAGCAAGAATTACAACAACTTAGCTTTGTCCATAGAGGACAAACAAGACAAACAACATCTGCAGCTACGTGCATTCTCCCTGAACACCACACACTGGGATAAGCCACGTCTGCCAGAACAGACTGGGAGTCATGGAGGGTACTTCCAAGATGTCTCCAAAGTATGCAAGTGCAGTGCACATATGTTTCCAGCTCGTCCGCCACAGTGCAAAATAAAGAATTGTACGCTTCCTTAGATGTGTCAACGAAGGTAAATGCAGCCTTAAGATACATCTCACTCTACAGCGGGGAGAGCCACACTTATGTCATCTTGTTTGCAACCATAAGATACATCAGAGTCTAGCGGGGAGAGCTGCAGTCTCAGTGTCTTCTTCGGAAAAGCAAGACTGACAATGCAAGAAGGCCACACCATACCAAAGTTAGAACTATGTGGTACCACTTTGGCTGTAAAGCTCACCAATGCAGACAGCAAGGTGATGTCAAACTACATCTGCAAACAAAGCAAACATTTCTATGTCTATGTAGACAACAGAGTGAAAAGGATTGAAACATCTTTAAGCCCTGAACAATGGCAACATTTGCCAACAGATAAGAACCTTGTGAACCAAATGAAGTGGCCCAACCTTGCCACACAGATAACAGAATTGATTTGGATAGAAAGTCCTGAGTTCTTGACCTGTCCAAATAGACAGATGCCACAGAGACCAAAATGCTATGCACTTCCAGCTTCAGATCAACGTGCCAACCTTCAACCTCAGACACCCAGTAAACGTCAACCAATCTGCTTCAAACCCCTATCTGAGCGGAAGCACCTGAGATTAGGCATAGTTTTGATCGTCTTGATCACCTGTCTTAGCATCCCAACAATTAGCCTTGTAGGAGCCTGCAAGGACTTACTGACTATTGAAGATATTTGCCATGACCAGTGATTGACAAATGTCTGAAAGCCAAAATTGCCTTCCCCATGCATCTTACATGGGCGAAGTGTGCATAGGCGAAGCATGGGAGCGCATGATTGATGCACCCCACAAAATCATGGACTCTATGTTGTTAAAGACACCCACACCCACATATGAAGTCCTCACTACCCTGATGACAACAGTAGCAGCCCTCTTCAATACTCCATCGGTGGTTCCAGACCCGTCAGTTCTTGAGTATCCTGAGTCTCCTGCAGCTGCTGTTGTTCTTGATTCTTCAGTTCCAGCTGATGTTCCTGATCCTGATTCTTCAGTTCCATCGGTTCCTGAGTTTCCAGATGTTCCTGACTTTGATTCTTCAGTTCCAGCGGTTCCTGAGTTTCCAGATGTTACTGACTTTGATTCTTCAGTTCCAGCTGTTTCTGTTTTTCCAGGTTCTTCAGTTCCTGAGTATCCTGTGAATCCAGTTCCCTTTGTTCCTGAGAAATTTTGGG
Organism: Crotalus tigris; assembly: GCF_016545835.1. NCBI lineage: Eukaryota > Metazoa > Chordata > Lepidosauria > Squamata > Viperidae > Crotalus > Crotalus tigris. Next base: position 126,788 of record NW_024097741.1, read on the forward strand.
TTCCAGTTTTTCTGTTGCAGATTTGGTTCCAGTTTCTTTTACAGGAAGAAGACCTTGTCTCGCTGAGAGACAAGTTTGCATATCGGAACTATTGGCCCATGGGACTTGTGCATCAGGCCCACCTAGTTGATGAACTAGTTTGTCAAGCTGAAGTCCAGGTCATGAAGCCGTGTGAGTCAGGTCATGATTCAAAGACTCTTGTACCAGGCTGATCACCGATTTGGTCCCGTTGCTGACGAAGACTGAACCAGACAATCAAACCTCAAACTATGTATTGTGTTTATGCATTGTTTGATGTAACACTTGCTTATTTTTTGTGTAATTGTGCATGTTTTATATTTACTTTACAGTTGTGCATGTTTCATACCATGATTTTACCTATTTAATCACAAGTTAGCTAACAATGAGTATTACATGCCTTAATGCTATGTTTTTGCTATTTCAATTAGTTAGTAGTAGAAATATACATTTCCAAGTGGGGAGTGTTCTGAACCATATAGCTCTATGTAACCCTAACTAGAGAGCATGTATCTGTATGTTAGAATATCTGGCATTTATTGAGTTTAGTGTTGTTTCCTTAAGAGATGGATTATGGGAAATGCAGTTTAGCTAGTCAGTCATCTCATGTTAATGGGTCAGTGGGAGGAGTTTCTGAGTTGCTCTCAGGATATACTGGTTATGTGCCCAGTGTGGAATGCCTTTGTTCATCCAGCCTCATTCCTCCCAGCCACACAGCTTGTGTGATGCTTATGCAGAAGAAAAGGGGAAAATCCATTATCAATTTACCTATGGAAATGAACAGAGAGATGTGTTATCCAAAAGCTACAATGTAAAAGCAAGTATTTTCTCTGAATAAACATGTTTATCTGTTTTAAAATCATTTCTATTGAGTAGTCTGTCTGCCCTAGATTGGACAGAGAAGCAAGTTGTTCTGCCAAGAGAAGCAAGTTGTTTTGTTGTTCTGTCTGGGTCAGAACAATAAGTAAACCAAGATACTATATTCTTGCATTGTCCCTGCACTGTTTGCAGAGAATTACAACTAATGGGACAGACTATTCAAAAAGGATGGGTGGCTGATTGACAAATAAATGACTGTGGCTATCATCGCTAGCAATTCAGATTAAATGGTCTTTTGATTTATTCCAAGACTTCAAACCCATGATTGTGACTACTGTGGTTATAAATCCATCCTGCCATTATAAAATGTAGCTTCTCTTTTATTATTATTAATGAACACATGAAAGGCACTATGTTTCTCCATAACTTTATGTCCTTGCAAACAATCCTTAACTCCAGTATATCTACAATTCTTCCTGAAACTTTTTCTTTAATCTTTTCATATCTTTTTTGGGAGGATTACATCAGTTTCAACTACAACTTTCTTAGTGTCCCCTTCCTCTTGATACATTTGCGCTTAATTTATAGATTTGTTTGGTAAATCACAATTGTTTTTCAAAAACCTGCTTATAATATGATTGCGTCTTGCTTAGGGTGATATCTAAATGCATCACTAGAACAATGGTTTTATTTTATTTTTTTAATGAAGAATTGAATTCTGGCTTGGCATAATGTGTCAACTAAACAATTTTGCTTTATAACTAGGCCATTATTTTCATAATTATGAACTAGTTCTGAATAAAAAATACATATAAATTCATTAAAATTATATATATATGTATATATATATCTATCAAGTGGAATTCATTTTATGACTGCCTTGGTCCACCTGCCATCAGTTCTTCTTGCTATGTGACTAACCTGTTTCCATTTCAATTCTTTTACTCTTTTGATGGCATCGTTCATTTTCATTTGTTCTTTAATCCATGTGCAGGTCTTTCTATCTTGTCTTGTGATGCTGAGCATGTATCTTTCCATGGTTCTTTGTGCCACTCATAACTTTTGTATCGATTGTGAGGTTAGCGTCCATGTTTCACCAACATATATTAGAACAGGTAGCACACAAGCATCCATGAAAGAGACCTAAAACAAGATGGATCAATTACATCAGCAAGTATTGTGGGCCTAATTGGCAAAAGAAAGTCCAGGACCATATTGGTTGGAAACATGAGGAAGAGGCCTTCATCCTGCAGTGGATAGACAATGGCTAAAATTATGATGATATAATTTTATAATATAGATATTCTTAAAAATATCCTAAAGACATTACAAGGACTGAGAACAAAGTCATTTGAATGAATTTTGATGAGCCAGGCTAGAGTTTTGCAAAATGTTGTGTCTATTAGATTTTATAGATCGAAACTGAATTTTCAAGGTGAAGAAACATTAAAAAATAAAACTGAATTCCATTGTATTTATTTCATTTCATTGAGTTTTACATAATCAATTTAGATCTTTTCAATTTTTCTAAAATGTTACATTCATAATTTTCTTATTAAGATTTACAAAGATGTAGAATATGATGCTTTATAAACAAATGTCAATAAGCCATTCGTAATCATGGAATCTGTATAATACAAGTTGCTACTTTCAGTAATGGCCTTGTATTTTCTTTTTGAATGCATTCATTTATGTATAGTCATTACCTATCATTTGTCTAGTCCAAATTGATTGCAGTGTAAAGAAGCATTTCCTGATCTAGGGGTAGACTGTCAGTTAATGCACAATATTGCTCAGTGTGTTTTCTATTGTGCATGCTTGCAAGTGTGCACCTATTTGGGTACTTCTTTCAAGATTAATTCATACAGTTGTTATTCAACAACAGTCATTCAGGTCTACCATTATCTTAACTTTCTTTTAAGCACTTGGTATGATTCTAGATTAATTCCTCTGGGCTAGCCACACTTTCAGGCCAGTTTAAATGAACTCTCAGATAAGCCCCCTTAACAAATGGAATAAGTGATCTTTTCACCCCACTACAGTGTTCCCTTCAAAACCATAAGGCAGTGGTGGTGAACCTATGGCACGGGTGCCAGAGGCGGCATTCAGAGCCCTCTCTGTGGGCACGTGCGCCGTTGCCCCAGTCCTAGGCTTTCAGCTGGGTTTTATAAAATCTTTTCACTTTAGGCCTCTGCTGCCGTGTGCAAAAAAATAAAAAAAAGGTTCAATCAATCAGTCAATTTCAACTTCTTGCGGAAAAAAAAAAAGATCTTGCAAAGTTGGAATTGATTGATTGAACTTTTTAGTCCCACCCAGTCTGCCATTACCACCGCAGCCACACCAAGCCAATGGGCCACATCCAGCCAATGGCCACACCCAGCCAATGGGCCACATCCAGCCAATGGCCACACCCACCCGGCACCTGATGATGCATAAGTGGGTTTTGGGTTGCAGTTTGGGCACTCGGTTTCTAAAAGGTTCACCATCACTGCCATAAGGAATACCTTTTATTACAGAATCCGGTCTGGAAAAAGAAAGTGCTTATTCTGCACTAATTACTTTAACTGGTTGCTCTACTGAAGAGTGAGAAAAAAGAGGCAGGGTTGAGGGGACTGATTCTACTGTATTTGCTTCTCTTAAGCATCTCTTTTGCCTTCAGCATCATTTCTTATTAACTGAATTTCTGGCACCTCTACCTTTTACTTTCTGTAATTCTGTCTGGCAATTTGATGGATATTGACATGCCCCTTTCATATCCAAGGGAGAGTCAGTCTTCTTATACTTACAAGCACAAACATCTGTAAGTATGCATTGTGAATCCATCTCATACAAGTCTCTTCTCAGAGGACAAGGAGAGAACAGACTGATTTCACTTGGAGTCACATTTTCATTTTATTGAGTTGGGTTTAAAATGCTACCAAAGTTAACAGAGAGAACAAAATCTATTAGTGTGCAAAATGCTACTACATACTTCCCTGGCAGTTTTTTTTCTTTTTTCTTTAAAAAAAAAGAAATGTCAAGAGTGAAAATTTGGTATCTACATGCCTCTTTGTTTTCATCTTGCCATTAGAATAAGAGGCGGGGGGGGGGGAGATGATGCTTTCTACTGGGTTACTTAGAGAAATGAAACCTCTCCAGTTCTTCGGAAGTTTGCTGACAGATGGCTGTCTGGAAACCTTTCAAGAACATTCTAGCAGGTATGAAGAAGATAGCAACAGATTTTGTTTGCATGAGCTAAGTGGACATCTGGGGTGTTTGACTGGGAATGTCATTGTTATATGCCTTGAGCTTTTAGAGTTAGTTTTCCTTTGCCCATACCATGCCATGTATAAAACAGTAAGCTTTTCATCAATGAAAGTAATCCTAGATTTTTATTTGGATATTCGAGCTGGAGGTTGACAAGAAATTTCTTACTATATTTTCATAATTTTTCATTATGAGCAGATAGTCTATGCATTAGCGCAAATAGCCTATAAGATGGTAGGCCATGAGTAGAAGACCTGTGACATTTCAGATGCTATTGAATTGACATTCCTATTTGCTCCAACAACATGGCAAGTGTTCAGCAACATTGGAAGGGCCACAGGTTTCCTATTTCTGTGTTAGTCATCAACCTGGCACAGCACTGATGACTACATAATGAACTCTGAAATTATAAATATGCACCTTATTACTGCAAATCAACAACAAAGATATTTGGAAAATGATTGACTTAAGTGGTTGAATCAAGAGCTGCAATACTGCTGAAAGAACTGAAACAGTTTCCAACTATATTTTAGAAGCAAGGGCATGTAACTTTTATAATACACTAGCAATTTGTCCAGACCAAGTCAAATAAAATGGCACAAAGTTATACAAAGGACTTTGGCAAGACTATTAACCTAGAAAAAAATTAATGTGATGCTTAATTAGTAGTCAGTCAGATAATCACTCTAGAGATGTTCACTTGCACACAAGTAAATTATACAAACTGTTAAGCCTGCATAACTCATTAGCTAAACATCAGCTAAGAATACATGTGTGGATCATCATGTCATCTAACCCCTAACTTAAAAGCTCCAAATTTTGCAGAGGTTGCTAAATTATACTCCTAGCATTGTTTGCCATCAACCATCATGGATAGAGCTGCTGGGAATTCAATCAGAAACAACTGGGGTCAACAGTTTTCCCATTCCTATTGTAACTTATCATTTGGGTGATGTAGGAATAAAGACCAAAAATCCAGTTCAGTAAAATGCAACTCTTAATTTAGTGAGATACTTATTTAGAGAAAATAAGAGCAAATCTTGCTTGCAAGCTATGTACTAACTAAGGAGTAAAAGGTTTGTATCAGGGAAACTATATTTCATACTAAAGTGAAAAAGCAGTTCTTAAGGCATCACTCTATAGCAGGCATGTCAAACTCATGACGTCACATGACATCACGTGATGTATTGGAGCTTTTTCGCCATTGCCGGCAATGGGGTGGGTGCGGCTCCAGTATGACACGGTATGAGCAGTTTGACACCCCTGCTCTATAGTCTTTTTTTCTATTCATGCCCAATTCATGCCACTTTGTCACAGTGGCTTTCAAAAATAGTTTCTCTTACCCTTCAGTGACACACAGAAACCATCCCAATTTCATTCTGACAATATTTCTAGAAATGGGATGTATGAATTCTTCATTGTCTAAACCAGAAATGCATAACATATTACCCTTGTGCTTTGAAATACCTCTGCTGCTGCTTTGCATTTAGTTTGTTACTAAAGTTGGCTAGTCTCCAATAGCTTCTGGCCACCATGATTGTTAACATCTTTTGTCAGGTAGCTTAGGTATTGTCTGCAGTCAAAAATGTTATACCTATGTACATAATTCCCAACAAAAAAATGTGCAGAGAACACACTAAAGAACAATCCCATCCCATAATAGGATATTTCTTTGGGATTATAGCTCTGTGTATTGGGGTGAAGGATTAAATAACAGATATTTGAGAATCTTTATGATAAAATGAATTAGAGTTGAATATTAGCTTGGCTTTTTTCCAGTTATTCTATTCTGGAAATTGTGCTATGATTTAGTTTCTTTGAGACATATGTAACCACAGGATTGCATCAACTATATCTGAGGGATCCTCTTTAAATTCTTGGTATAATCAGACAGAGTTGGCATGTTCTGGTCCTATCAATTAAAATGATGTCATCTAACAGGACTCAGAAAGCAGGCCTTTTCTGTCATATCACCTGCCCCCTTTGAATTGTCCTTACATTGCCTATTTTAAAATAAGACTTAAAAACCTGGATCTTCCCTCAGGTCTTGGGCTAGGATAGCTGTTGGGTATAATATGGAAAGAAGGTTTTTACCTTTCCTTCAGATAGTTATCATTTTTCATATTATGGGATTTCTTCCTTTTACATTTTAAACTACCCAGCATTACTCCCAAGCCAGGTATCCCTAGAAAAGAATTTTATAATTAAGTAAGTAAGTAAGTACATGTGTAATTAAATAAGGCTTCATAGCTATTAAGCAGTATAATTTCAAGCACTGCAATTTTAATGTGCATAATTGAAAGACTGCATACTGCTTTGGGTAGGTGTGTCATCTTTTTCAACTCAAACTGTTATTCTAGAAGTGATACTACATAAAAAAGTAGCTGACTATTGGTTATTTGTGGCATATTGGTTAAGTTATAGCAATGCATTATATGTGGGTTAAAAAGGTAAAGGAGTCCCTGTGATTATTCTTGGGTTTAGTTTCAAAATGATTGCACCTAGAGGAAACAAAGTCATTATTAAAAGCCAACATGGGTTTGTCAAAAACAGATCATGCCAGACAAACCTTATTGCATTCTTTGACGAAGTGACACAATTAGTGGATCAGAGGAATGCTGTGGATATAATTTACTTGGACTTCAGTAAGGCATTTGATAAAGTAGATCACAACCTACTACTTGATAAGATAAAAAAATGTGGGTTAGACAGCATCACCACCAGACGGATTCGTACCTGGCTGACCGGCTGTACTCAGTGTGTGGTCCTCAATGGAACTGCATTTACATGGAAGGAAGTGTGCAGTGGGGAGCCCCAGGGCTCTGTTCTGGGCCCAGTGCTCTTCAACATCTTCATCAATGATTTGGACAAGGGGATAGATGGGGAACTCATCAAATCTGCGGATGATACCAAGCTGGCAGGAATAGCCAACACTCCAGAAGACAGGCTTAAGATACAGGAGGACCAAGAGAGACTTGAACACTGGGTGCTATCTAACAAAATGAAATTTAATGGTGAAAAAAGTAAGGTTCTACATTTAGGCAAGAAAAACCAAATGTACAGGTATAGTATAGGGGGTACCTTGCTCAATAGTAGTAACTGTGAGAGGGATCTCAGAGTCCTAGTAGACAATCACTTAAGTATGAGCCAGCAGTGTGCTGCAGCTGCCAAAAAAGCCAACACAGTGCTGGGCTGCATTAACAGAGGGATAGAATCAAGATCACGTGAAGTATTAATACCACTTTACAATGCCTTGGTAAGGCCACACTTGGAATACTGCATCCAGTTTTGGTCACCATGATGTAAAAAAGATGTTGAGACTCTAGAAAGAGTACAGAGAAGAGCAACAAAGATGATTAGGGGACTGGAGGCTAAAACATATAAGGAATGGTTGCTGGAATTGGGTATGTCTAGTTTAACGAAGAGAAGGACGAGGGGGGACATAGCAATATCTCAGGAGCTGCCACAAAGAAGAGGGAGTCAAGCTATTCTCCAAGATGCCTGAAGGCAGGACAAGAAGCAACGGATGGAAACTGATCAAGAAGAGAAGCAACTTAGAACTAAGGAGAAACTTCCTGACAGTTAGAACAATTAACCAATGGAACAACCTGCCTCCAGAAGCGGTGAATGCTCCAACACTGGAAGTTTTTAAGAAAGACTGGACAGCCATTTGTCTGAAATGATGTAGGGTTCCTGCCTGAGCAGGGGATTCGACTAGATGACCTCCAAGGTCCCTTCCAAATTTATTATTATTATTATTATTATTATTATTGATCATCGCACAGTCAGCCAGATGTTCAGACTGGATTTGGCATTTTGTCTACCTATCGAGTCCTTACCCAGGACCTGGGATAGGCAGATGTGGATGTTTGATGTTATTACAGATATCGTCGCAGGATGGAAGCAGTTCCTAGTAAGGCCGCCTTTTGCAATTGACTAAAGCAAATTTGTCAATGCCAATGGTGTTCAAGTGGTGCTCCAGTTGTTTTGGGATTGTACCCAAGGCGCCTATGACTATTGGTACTACCCTTGCTTGTTTTTGCCACAGTCTTTCTATTTCTATTTGTAGGTCTTTGTATTTTGTTATCTTCTCCAGTTCTTTCATGTCTATTCTGCTATCTCCAGGCACTGCCACGTCCACTATCCAGACTTTTTTGTCTTTGTTATCGACAATTGTTAAATCTGGGATGTTATGTTGCAGGTGCTTGTCTGTCTGAATTCTGAAGTCCAGAGCAGTTTAATTTTATCATTTTCTATGACTTTCTCTATTTTATGATCCCACCAGTTTTTGCTTACAGGCAAATGATAATTTTTTGCAGATCTTCCAATGCACCATTGTTGCTACTTTGTCATGCCGCTGCTTGTAGTCAGTCTTGTGCAAATCTTCTTGCAAACAGCTTACCAGGTGGTCCACTATTTTTCATCGTCTTTGCATAGGCGGGGCACTATAAGTTCTATTATATTATTTTCATTATCAAGAAGTTCGCCACAAGTCAGCCAGATGTTCAGATTGGATTTAGCATTGTGTCTAGCTATTGAGCCCTTACCAAGGACCTGGGAGAGGCAGATGTGGCTGTTTGATGGTATTACAGATATGTCACAGGATGGAAGCAGTTCCTAGTAAGGCTGCCTTTTGCAATTGACTAATAGCAAATTTGTCAATGCCAAAGTGGTGCTCCAGTTGTTTTGGGATTGCACCCAAGGAAGCATATTACTATTGGTACTACCTTTGCTTGCTTTTGCCACAGTCTTTCTATTTCTATTTGTAGGTCTTTGTATTTTGTTATCTTCTCAAGTTCTTTCTCTTCTATTCTGCTATCTCCAGGCACTGCCACGTCCACTATCCAGACTTTTTTGTCTTTCTTATCGACAATTGTTAAATCTGGGGTGTTATGTTGCAGGTGCTTGTCTGTTTGAATTCTGAAGTCCCAGAGCAGTTTAATTTTATCATTTTCTATGACTGTCTCTATTTTATGATCCCACCAGTTTTTGTTTACAGGCAAATGATATTTTTTGCAGATCTTCCAATGCACCATTGTTGCTACTTTGTCATGCCGCTGCTTGTAATCAGTTTGTGCAATCTTCTTGCAACAGCTTACCAAGTGGTCCACTGTTTCTTCAGCTTCTTTGCATAGCGGCACTTACTGTCTGTTGCTGTCTTCTCAATTTTGTCTTTGTATGCATTTGTCCTTAAGCGCTTGGATCTTGTGCAGCCAGAATTAGCCCTCGGGTGCTTTTCGCTTTCAATTTTCCTGCTGCTAGCCATTGCCAGGTTTTAATCATTATCTGCGTTTCCCAAGCTAATTTTATTTCATGTATTGGCCATGTAGTGCTTGGTCTTCCATGCCATCTATTCTGTTCTTCATTTGGTCTTTTTTGTAGGCCAGTTTGGTCTCCTCCAGTAAGTTAGTAAAGCTCTTCCTGATATAACTAATTTCACAGCTTCATCTTCATCATTGTTCTTCAGATATTCTTCCAAAGCCATTTTTTCTTCTTCAACCATCTGATGTACTTGTAGCATTCCACGCCAACCTATTTGCATTGGTAGATAAAGTCTATCAATGTCACTGCGTGGATGAAGGGCATGATTCATTGTCATTATTTTTCTGGTCTGCCTATCCATTGCTTTTAGTTCTGCTTGAGTCCAGTCCACTATTCCAGCTGTGTACCTAATGACTGGGATTGCCCAGTGTTGATTGCCTTTATGGTATTTCCTCCATTGAATTTGGACTTTAAGATCTTCGTCACTCTCTTGATGTATTCACTTCTAATCTTTTTCTTGACTTCAGTGTGCTTGATGTTGTCAGCTTGAAGGATACCCAAGTATTTGTAGTACTCTTCATCATCCAGACTCTTAATGTTATTTTCTTGGGGCATCTTGATTCCTTCAGTTTTCACTATTTTTCCTTGTTTGATAGCAAGTGTGGCACATTTCTCCAAGCCAAACTCCATTACAATATCTTGGCTATATATACGGACAGTGTTGAGAAGCGATTCTATTTCAGATGATGTTTTTCCATACAGCTTCAGATCATCCATATAAAGGAGGTGGGATAGTCTGGCAGATGTTTTTGATGTTTGATAGCACATGTCCTGAGTTATTCCCAGTATGTGTTGACAGAGGAAAAGTGCAATAACAAATATAATGGTGATAATGAATCTCCTTGAAATATTCTCTCTTGATATAACCTCTCCCAGCCTCTCACATATGATCTGCTAACTGTCGTCTTCCATTGGCCATCGGATCTTGCACAAATATATCTGATGTTTCTACTGACTCCTGTATTGTCTAGGGCACTTATTTATCCAATCATTGGCAGAGAGTCAAATGCCTTTTGTAGTCAATCCATTGCCACCATTCAGGTTGTCTCCTTCTCTTGTCACTTTTCAAGATCATTTTGTCTATTAGGAGTGATATCTGTTCTCTTGCTATTGGGGGCCGGTTGTCCATTTCTGCTCAGGCTGGAAAGAGATTGTTTTCAAACCTAGATGCTGTTGTACTGCATCAGCTACCACACCAGTTAGTAATTTGAAAGTTGTTGGTAAGCAGGTAATTGGCCTGTAGTTGCCTGGTGTTGCCCCTTTTGCTGGATTTTTTCATTATTAGGTAGGTTTTCCCAGTTGTTAGCCACTTTTCAATTTCTCCTCCTTGTAGTATATTGTTGAACTGCTTGGCAATGAGTGGGTGTAGAACAGTTAGATGTTTCAATCAAAACCCATGCAGTTCATCTTCACCTGGTGCTGACCAATTTTTGATTTTCTTTGCTCTTTTTTCTACCATTTTTGTTGTTATTACTAGTTCTTTCATTTCAACTTCTGCTTTATTTGCATCCACCTCTTTTAACCAAGCCGCATCCTTGTTGTATTTCTTTGGTTTATCCCATATCTGCTTCCAGAACTGCACTGTTTCTTCCTTGTCAGGTACTGACTGATTCCTTGCAGTTTCTCCATTGATGGATTGGTAGAAACATTTCTGATTGGATTGAAATTGGAGGTTCTGCCTATAGTTTGCAATTCGAGCTTCATATCTATGATTTTCCTGGCTATAGCTGTTATTTGTTGCTTTATTATTTCCAGTGCTTCTTTGATCTTCCTTGTTTCTAAGTGGTATTTCTTGATTAGGTATTCTTTGGTCTTATTGTTCTTCAGCTTCTTTTCTTTCATCTGTTCTAGCTTGCTTGCATGTGATCTTAACTTGCTGATCTTATTTTCTAGTCTAACCTTCCATTTTTGTGGTGCACTGTTTGTGTGTTTTTCTTGTTTGTTGATTTTACATCCCAGGTATTCTGTTATAACTGCAGCTGTGCTGTACATTAGTTGGTTTGTTTCTTGCAGTGAATTGGTGCT